>NC_061524.1:2617500-2652500 GCF_022379125.1 Scophthalmus maximus | reverse complement strand
GGTTTGAATGCAGGTGGAATATTAAAGTCTAGCGCTGCTCCTGTTGAAACGCTCCAGCCGCTTATACCAGGTGTCGTTTTCCATCATAAAGGTTTTCATAAATGTCAGATCCAGTTGGTTTCACTCTATTAATCTGACAAGAAAATCGACTCACAAGAGCCAATTTGTCATAATATTTGCTCCTGGCTTTGATGCGCTGAGCTCACCGCTTCCTTTCCTGACAGTGGCAGATATTAAAATGCGGCGGGAAAGCGAAAGGAGACGTAGATGTAGTGATTTTTTTGTTTTTAAAACCAATCCAGTGTGCGTTTTGATACGTTGTCATTTGAGCAACGGACATAGCTCAGACATACCTCCCCCCCTCGACCTTCGTCCTCTTGTTTCTCCCAGGCCATGTTTTCCCTCCAGTCCTGCATTTCTCCTTCTGCCCACCAGATGTCACTGGAGCTTCCCTTCCCCACTAACACAGATGAACCCAGTCCCCTCGTCAGATCATCTGCTCATTGTGTTTCATCCAAACACAAAACATGTTTTAAGTTATAGCTTAAAAGTTCTTTTTTATGTTTTGATATCCATAAGAATTTCCATATATGGGTGGTTTTAGGTACGTCAGTAAGTAGTCCAGCACTTTGGGTCCATGAAAAGCGCTTTATAAATCAAATTTATTATTATTATTATTAGTCGGGACATGCAAAATGTTCATAATATTTATATATGAAGCACCTCAACTTTCAAACGGACATCAACATAAATGGTTTTCATTATGAAAAAAGCAGGGGGGGGGGGCTTTGTATTCGTCGAGCTACCACCATCAAAAGTTTAGCATTTTTTTCCAACAATAATAAAAGTAAATATATTTGAAATGGTCCAGATCAAGTCGTTAGAAGGCCGAGTAACATAAACCTCTGTTGTCAGGTGTTCGATCTGAAACGCAAACTGGTGAGTCCCCTGTCATGGCATGTACACTGGTGGGGTGTGTGTGTGTGTGTGTGTGTGTGTGCGTGCGTGCGTGCGTGCGTGCATGCGTGCGTGCGTGCGTGCGTGCGTGCGTGCGTGCGTGCGTGCGTGCGTTTGTCATTCCCTCAGTGACAGCTCTCAGCTGTCCTCCCCTCTGTCTGTCTCCGTTCGTCCATTTGTTCTGTCGTTCCTCTGCACGGTCCCTCCGTGTCTCTCACCGCCTCCTGCTTGTCTGACTCGGTGACACCAGTCTCTACATGCCGAAGTAACTCACTCAAGAAAGACAAAAAGAAAACTCCCACGTGAAGACAAACGACGACACTAGCCCCCTTCACACAACCCGTCCGAAAGCAGGAGTGTTGTGGCTTCAGTTTCCCTCGCTATGCTGAAGGGGGATCATCGAATCAACGCCTGTGTGAAAGTGAGAGACGCTGCCAGCAGGTTATCCATAAAAATCACACGTGGTGACGGCGTGTTTGATTCAGTGTAAACAAGCAAAGGCCGCACAGCAATAAATGAAAGTGTATGTGCAAAAGGGGCGAGTGTTGATTTGTGCTTTTTTTTCAACACACACACACACACACACACACACACACACACACACACACACACACACACACACACACACACACACACACACACACACACACACACACACACACACACACACACACACACACACACACACACACACACACACACACACACACACACACACACACACACACACACACACACACACACACACACACACACACACAGCTGTCTGTCGTGCCTGGACGTGTGTTGAGAGGTTCGGATGCTGCTGGGTGGGGGGAGGCGGGGACGGAGCTCGCCATGAGAAACCAGAGCTCACAGTTCACATACTGGCCGATCCCACCGTCCCACTCCTCGACTCGCTCAGACTCCAGAGTGACTCAGCTGCGTGAAGAACTGGTGATAGGTCCTCGTGTCATTAACGCGACCGCATTATTGTACTGATGCTGTAGATTTTCAAGGCGGCTTCAACGACAAAAAGGGTTCTGGTGGTGGAGATATGAATCTTTCCAAGATCGAGATTTTGCTGGCATTGATTCTCAGTGTATTTACTGGTAAGTCTGTGTGTGTGTGTGTGTGTGTGTGTGTGTGTGTGTGTGTGTGTGTGTGTGTGTGTAGCCCTGCTCCCTGGGACCAAAGATTTTTGATTGATAATAACATGCACAGCTCATGATATGCTTTTTTTAAGGCGATCAAAAAGGGACAGTCCTTTTATGAATGTGATCGTTTTAACGACTTTAAGACTGTATGCATCATATGAATAGCATCGCGCATGTTATTAATTTGAAGATCTCTGTGGATTAAGTACTGATCCCTCCAGGTACAGTAACAGTGTGTTCAGTGGCCATGCTCAGAAACAGGACACAGGTTCCCGACCATATGGCCTAGCAACCCAAAAAAGGAACGGCTACAACACACACTCGCGTAACAATCATAATTCTGATCTTAAATGCCTCTCAAATGACTTTCATCAACCTCAAGTCACATCTTAGCAGTTTTCCAGTCTTTCAAAACGACGTCCTGCCTCGAAGTGTTGTGTTCCCATTTGTCCTTCATGGTTCCCCTAAAAAGACGAGGCTCGGCATTGTTCCCATTCCTCACCGCATTTATATTTAAAGGCATTTACTGTAGCTGAGGAGTGATTTACAACCAACCAGCAGGTATATGGATTAGTGTCTTTTGTTCAAGGACACGTGGTGGACAGGACACATGCTTGTTGACTCTCTCACACACACACACACACACACACACACACACACACACACACACACACACACACACACACACACACACACACACACACACACACACACACACACACACACACACACACACACACACACACACACACACACACACACACACACACACACACACACACACACACACACACGGTCTCTTGGGAGAATTAAACCTGTGACCTTTCAAGCACTGGACAGTGTGACAGCTAAGATACAAGTCTTCTTTTTCAATGATTTTTTTTATATTATTGTTATTATTATTTATTATTATTATTGTATAAGTGTTTTGCCGGTGAAGTGCCTGGTCTCCGTCCCTCGTCCACATTAATACACAGCACATTGACTAAATTGCTGTGTATTTCCCACATTCCTCGCCGGTAATTATAATATAATGTGACGGCGAGTGAACGGACCGTGACTTCAATTGCTGAAAAGCATCTACTTAGCGCACCACGTGACACTCGTACCTTCGAGGAGCATCTCAAACACAACATGTCATTTCAGAATAACTGTAAAACAGTCGAAGGAGGAGGTGACAAGTGGTTTTCCGCAGCTTCCTCAAACGCAGCTCTGCATATAGACCTAAAATGGACAGAAGCAACTCAACCTGATGAGCAGTATCATCCCTCCAAACCTAAAATGGCGAGCAGACAGTTTTGATCAGGTCTTATTAATAGACAGATGAACAGTCAGTGCTGCCTTTCGCCATACCTGATTTTTGGATTCCCGTGCTCCGAATCGGCGCGTGTCTCTTAAGTTCCCGTCGATATCAAAACATCACGGAGAGACAACCGCTCCGTTCATCTTATTTATCCGCCGGTTGGACATTATCTGCCTCACTGCAAATGTGAGGAAATAAAATGGCGCTTGATTAAAAAGTGAAAGTCATGTGGTCACGGGTGCAAACACATCTACTTCTAGGCTCAATAAAATAAATAAACTTAGCAGGTTAAATATGATATCACACTCATCCTTATGATTCTGAAAACATCAATACAACATCAATACAATTCAATTGTATCAAGACTGTCTATGTCCATGTGAAGGACTATAGACAGACTGGTGTCATATAGATATAAACCACCATCTTCATTATGTTTATGTACTGTCGTCAATCATAAAACCGATGTCTCATTAAATCCTCCCCACTATGAGGAGGGTTATCCAGTTAATCTATGAGATCAACAAAATCAGGAAACATCAGTTTTTGTCAAAAACATTAAAAAAAAAAGACAAGGGCTCATGTTTTAAACTTTGAGAGTCCAAACGAAAAGTCCGAACCTAAATTCCGTCTGGTTAGTTTTGGTTTCACGTTGGCAGATTTCTGCGAGCGCACCGAAGAAACTTCACAACTTTTCACCTCGGCTACATTTCGGCTACAAGGCAGAAAAGGGAAAGGGCCTGTAAAAGCTGCGTCAGTGGCAGTAAGGCGATGATTGACAGCTCCAAGTGGCTCCTCCGTCCCGCCCTCCCGTCTATTTCCGTACGTGGTCCGGATCAAAGCGCAGGACAACAGACGGGGGAGCGGGCGGGCGGCGACAGACGGGCAGAGACGATGTCAGGGGAAGTGAACATCAGCATCTGTACACGGCAACACTCCTCCTCCTGATCTATGAGGTCCCAGACCTAAAAACAAACTGCCTCGGGGTGTGTGTGTGTGTGTGTGTGTGTGTGTGTGTGTGTGTGTGTGTGTGTGTGTGTGTGTGTGTGTGTGTGTGTGTGTGTGTGTGTGTGTGTGTGTGTGTGTGTGTGTGTGTGTGTGTGTGTGTGTGTGTGTGTGTGTGTGTGTGTGTGTGTGTGTGTGTGTGTGTGTGTCCTCTGCTCTTGCTGGCTAAATGAAACGGGATCCTCGTGTGCTCGGTTCAGGCCGAGGGTAGATTCCAGAAATAACACGCGCAAGAGGATGCAACTCGAGTCACAATGTGGCCGGTAGCACTATGCTAAGCCGCGACGTAATATTGTAACAAAAAATGACAAGCAGCATGTGGTAACATAAACAAAGGGGCAATGCAATATACTGCTTGTTGTGTAACACGTACGCAACTTCAGCAATGGTCCTGGAATGTGTGGTGAAGAAAACAGACGCATCGACGTACGTAACCAACCTTTCATAGACAGATGGATATGTTTGCATATATGTTGAGAAGGAATTCCTGTCAGGAACTGTTTAACAACCACATTTCAGGGACGTGTGTCCAATATTTTTATGCAAAAAAAAAAAAAGCACTTGAAATGAAATATAATTGCCAGGTTTTTGTTTTTTTTAATTCTCGAATATTAATATAAGAATCGGCTTCATTAACTTATATTCACACAGAACAGTAAAACCTGTATGTGGATTCAAAAAGTAATATAAAGTTAAATTATGCATTGAGAGGAGATTGAAATAATATTGCGATATATATCGTGTATCGCGATAACAAAAATGTGTCTGGATATTGTTTACAGGCCATGTCGCCCAGCCCTAATACAGACGTTATAATCCGTTGACCCCAGAGCAAAAGGTCAAAACTCAGTTATGCAACACAGCTTCTGTTTGTTTTTTTCTCTCCCAACAATAAGCAGAAACCTACTTATGGTTGACAGCAGGAAATGTCACCGCACATAAAACCAACTTTACCAGTGTACACAAAGACTGACAACCATTTTCTTCATCATCCATCTTGTTGATCACAAACCAATGGGTGAAGCTGCTCTATGCTGCAGTGGGCTGTAGTCCACATTCATAGACTATGAATGGCGTGGCTTTATAAAAAATATATATATATATATATGACGAGGTGTTAAATGCAGGTTAACTATTCTAAACTCCAACTGATCCGCACGTCATGTCAAGTGGACTGGCCAGGCCCTGGGTTTCACAAACAGCCTCTTAGCACTCAGATTAGGGGGTTCGTTCCAAGGACTTAATACGGGAACGCTGCTCGATCGCGGGACGTTCCGTGCGGAGGCTTTGCACCGATATGGAATGTCAATCACTCGACCGCTGTCGCTGTTGATCTGTCTGCGTGCGTCCGTCCGTCCCTGCCTCCCTCTCGCTCTCTCGCCTGCTGTTTCCCGTCTTTCTCCGCCTCTCTCTGAGTCACAGTTTTAGGTTGCCGCCGGTAAGCCGGGGGAAATGCGTGGCGTGTGAATCTGTTGGCGTCTCACTTCAGCTGCACAAAACATTCTGGTGCGGGTGAAAACTGGCATCGGCAGGTATAGGGCAACGATGAATGATAAATGTGTACGGCGTAATTATAAATTACCGATATAAGCACCAAGTGGAGTTCGAGGGGTTTCAGCTCCAGCTCATGTCGGCTAATATGACACACGTTTGCACTAAATGTTTGGAAGAGAAAGGCCATCCACTTCACGGGTTGTTGGAACGTCTGGAAAATCCAAAATTTCTGGACAGGGACTATATCAAATGTTTAATACCTAGGTCTCTGTCAAATTCTATTAAACGTTTTATTATTTTTTTTAAATACCTTGTTGCATCTTGAGAGAGAACGAGCAGAAAGACTTTGTTCATCTCTGGCACCATTCATGACTGTTATGAATATATATACATATATACATATATATATATATACATATATATAGAGAGAGACACACAATTTGAAGGAAATATATTATATCATTCAAATCGTACCAGAAATTGGAGGTAGCTGAATGTATGTGGGATACACATTTCTGGTTTTAAACTGTTGTATCGTTACTGTACGGTTCTCACAGAGGTTGTTTATGACAATATTGTGCAACAAAAACTGATAGTTTCTAAACTCATCCAAGTAAGTGTTTTTCTGTCCTTATCGTTCAGACGGTCTCAATGACCTCTGACCTCAGCGCGAGCGTTCCCGAGTTCTGAACACGTGACTGAACTCTCCTGTCCGTGTCCTGCAGGTCCAGTGGCCTGCTCACACGATGAGACTCAGCTGGTGAAAACTCTGTTCACCGGTTACAACAAGGTGGTTCGTCCCGTGAACCACTTCAGCGAAGCCGTGGTCGTCACCGTGGGACTGCAGCTCATCCAGCTCATCAGCGTGGTGAGTGAAGAGGCGACGCTCGGTACTGGGAAAGGAACTATACTATAAAAAGGAAATTAACTACTTACATGATGCTCCTGTGGCTTTCAGGCTGCCTATACATAGTAACATTTTTGTTTGTGAAGAAATTAAACGGAAACAGAATTCGTTTAGTTTTTTTAACATTTTCTTGTCCCTCTATTTTTTTTTTATTATAAATACACCATTGTAATACTACTTATGGGCTTTAGGCTCAACTACTTGCCATGTGGATACTGCAATGTAGGCTTCAACTCAGTGTTACAGTAACAGTATTACTTCTGTTGTTTTAGTAAAAGTACAATCTACTGTTAAGTACAATATACTGTCGTACGTCTGAGCCCTGACACACAAAAAGATACAATTCAAATTCATAATTTACTAACTTCAAATGTGCTCATTGTGTTACACTGCCAGACAAATAGGATTTTTTTTTAAGTTACTGCAGCAATTGACAACATATTCAACACTTTGAAAAGATGTTGAGGCAGTCGCCAATACTTTTGGCTTAAGGAAACTTCCCCGTGCCGCCAACAAGTCTGAAATGTCAACACATCAGAGTGTGGATCACAAAAAAAAGTGACGCTACGCCACTGCAGACAGAACGAGGTGTTGTGAAGTACGGTAACAAACAGAACAATATTCTTCGGCACCTCCAGCATTTCCTCATATTCCAGAAAAAGATTCAGCAAAACAAGGTTGACTCCTTTACGAATGTGTCACACAGAGATACAAGTCACAGCAACGTGTGACGGCACGGCAGGCGCAATGCGGCAAATCAATAATTCGTGGCCATATTTAGTAAATGAGAGCACAAAGCACCAAGATGAAGCAGATGAAGCAGATGAAGCAGATTCGGCGATGGCTCGGCGGCCACAGAACACAAGCAGAAGGAAAGTAAAAAAATAAGAAACAGTTGCTCGTACCTTTTGTAGCTCTCCTTCTGCGTCCAATCCACGAAACACTGTAATTTTTCTGATATGAATGCGTCACACGCAGACACCAGGTGTGGGCACGGCCGCCAACATGGTGCAAACAGGTAAATGGTGATGTCAGCTCAGCTCACCGTGAAGGATGAGGTGACTTCTCACATGGGTCCAACCGCACTTTGTGAATAGAACACAAACGACAGCAAGGGGTCGTCACGACAACAAGGGGTCGTCACGACAGCAAGGGGTCGTCACGACAGCGTGGATACAGGTTCCGGGGCCACGAAATACAGGAAGCGCGCAAATGGAATAGTTCACTGCTCTTATGCCTGCCCAAAACTTTATGAAACCCACTGTCATATTTCTGTGAATGTGTCACATAAAGACAGTACCACACAACGCCACAAGATGAATATAGACTCAGCGATGGCTCGGCGGCCACGTCACACAAGCAGCACAACACATGCAAAGTGTAAATAAAGACAAATATATATAGTCTGTAAAGGAAACTTCCAGGTCCATGGACGACACTCAATAACTTTTATAAACACAAGCAGAAAAACAAAAGTCTTCACAACCGATGGGGCCCGAAAACTACAGCAATGCCACTTCCTTTTGCATCTGAATGCCTTGTGAGTCCATAAGGAAAATATGACCTTAATGTGATACTATTAATATTAGAATGAGATGTTTACTTCTGTGGATGTGTCACATACAATCACCACATGATGGCAGCCAGATATAATACACACAGTCAACACAACATGACAATGACCTAAAACACAACAGGTGCACAGGGGCCACAACACACACACACACACACACACACACACACACACACACACACACACACCCAGCATGGAAATACATCCAAACAAAAACTATTCAGATCGCTCCCTTACTGTTTGTCGTTCTCCTTCGTCCAGTCCGTCATGATGAAGTCCAGGGATGAAAGCCGTCAGCGACCCTTTAATCCCGTTGGTCCAATCACACGTGCTCAACAAACATTTGCAGCCTTGACTTTATGTAATGAAATCGTTCTGCCCTCTGCTGTCGGTCGAACCAGTCGTTGCTCTTCTTCTTCTTCTTCTTCTTCTTCACGTACTCAAATTAAAGTTAAAGTTATATTCGTCGAACATTAAAGTTCCCGCCAGGTGTCGAGGGCCCCGACGCGACGAGCGGTCTCTTGTCCAAACCTCGTGGTACCTGAGGGGAAACCTCCTCCCTTCGTCCATCTCAGCTCCAGTCGGTGTCCATCAACACGAGAGGAGGACAAAAAGAACGTTAACATTCGTTTCATGAGTGTTAATATTTCATTTTCGAAGATCTGAGGGCGCCGACGAGCTCCGCGCGCCGCGCGCACGCGCAGTTGCTCGTCCCACTTCAGAGGAAGAGAACATGTCGCCGCTGGTTCCACATCGTATTTGATCTAATCGTTTAAAAATGAAAAAAATGACCAAGACAGAAAGAAAAGAAACGTCACAATATATTATATATACATTAAAATATATGTGTGTGTGTGTGTGTATACATATATATATATATACACACACACATATATATATGTATATATATATATATATATATATATATATATATATATTTGTCATGAAGATTTCCTTATTAACTGTTGTCTTTTATTTCTGTATCTCTCAGGATGAAGTCAACCAGATCGTGACCAGTAATGTCCGTCTCAAACAGGTAAATAGGACTTTTTATGAGTTATTATAATTAAGTAAAAACAGCAACAAACAAAAAAGCTTATTTACTGGTTGAACTCCTGTGTTTTTATTTTTCATCTGTGTGTCAAACGTAAAAGTGCAAGTGTAAAATTGCCACATGTGGGGGAGTTGCATTTATTATTTGAATATATTCTTAATTGTGTTTATTATCTTTACTGATATGCACATGTAAGCAGCATATCTGGTCTATAATAATGTATGAGTGTGGAGTGAAAAGTGCGTTTTTTTGAAGCATGTAATTTAATTTTCCTTGAAAGTAATGCGCTTCAATTTAGCTCCAATTGCATATTGTTATGCTGTTTCTATCATAGATTTACAAGTTTTTTGAAAATATCATAAATAAAATTTAAAAAAATAATTATGTATTTTATTCTAACTTCCGGCATGAGGAGAGGCTAATCTCATACTTTTTATTTCCTTCACTGTGAACTGTACTTGTGCTTTAGATGACGACACGTCTTGAAATCAAAGAAACTTATCTTGTCTTAATCAGTACAGATAGATAAGTGATCTAATTTTTTTACTAATTTCCTTCCACAGCAATGGTTAGATGTGAACCTGAATTGGAATCCAGACGATTACGGCGGCATCAAAAAGATCCGAGTACCTTCAACCGACATATGGAAGCCTGATCTGGTGCTATACAACAAGTAAACACACACACACACACACACACACACACACACACACTCCCTTTCTTTTCTGTTATACACTCAAACACACAACAATTTATGAATTCATAAACGTCGTCTTCTTCTTCTTCTTCTTCTTCTTCGTCTTTCTGCGCCGCAGCGCTGACGGCGACTTCGCCATCATCCACGAGACCAAAGTGCTGCTGGAGCACACGGGCGTCATAACGTGGAACCCGCCGGCCATCTTCAAGAGCTACTGCGAGATCATCGTGCTCCACTTCCCGTTCGACCTGCAGAACTGCAGCATGAAGCTGGGAACCTGGACGTACGACGGACTGCTGGTCGCCATCAACCCAGTGAGTGTCGCCTATTGACACAAAGTTATCGTTATTCAGCAATCTCAAAATTCGCCTGTTGCGTCTTTCAGGACAGCGATCGACCGGACCTCAGTAACTTCATGGAGTCGGGGGAGTGGGTGTTGAAGGACTACAGGAGCTGGAAGCACTGGGTCTACTACACCTGCTGTCCCGACACGCCCTACCTGGACATCACCTACCACTTCCTGATGCTGCGGCTGCCTCTCTATTTCATCGTCAACGTCATCATTCCCTGCATGCTGTTCTCCTTCCTCACCGGACTGGTCTTCTACCTGCCAACCGACTCTGGTATGTGGAACCTGCTCATCCCACGTTATCCATCGAAAGCAGTCGCTAGTTATTCACGCAAGTTTTTGGGAGTGTGCCCCAGCGGACGGATTTTGGGATTTTTTGCGTTTAAACCTCTCCCAAGATATTAAATATCGAGTCGCCTCGTTTGCTGGTTATACTTGTTCTGACGGACTTATCAAATATATTTTAATTTTTGACAAATGGACGGTATTAGCTAGGCTTACAGCAGCTGAAAAAACAAATTGGTTATATTATATATTCAAGAGGTCTTACCAACGGACGCAGACCAAAATGCCTCCCGACGCAATTGGCTAGCAACAGAGGAGACGTCTGTGATGATGATTCCACGATGTCCGTGAACCAGTGTTGTCGTTTTTGTGGCAGGAATTTAAATATATCAGGTACCTTTAGTTCAATGCTTGTACCTCAGCGGCAGCCATCTTGGTCGTTTACCAAAGCCGCTTCTCTCCGCGTCACGGCATAAGCTCCGCCCATCATCAGATAAAATGTCGTGATTGGAACAGCCAGATTTCTGCCGGAGGAGGGAAATATCTTTCCTAATGGAGGTCCCAGGCTAAAACTGTGGCCTGGATTCAATTCATTTTTTTTGTATTTTGTTTATTCGTTAAATATTTTTTATAGATTTTCAATGAAATAAAAATGTACTCACCAAAAAAAGATGGTTATATTTATATTATACATATTATATTTTTATATTTATCATATTTATTTATGTACACTAACACCTATTCGGCAGTAAGTAAAACTTATACCGTATACTTATACATTGAGACCTGCAGTGAATGTTACTGTTGTCTCTGTGTGTCCGTCTCCGTGTCCAGGGGAGAAGATGACGCTGTCCATCTCCGTCCTGCTGTCGCTGACTGTCTTCCTGCTGGTCATCGTGGAGCTCATCCCCTCCACCTCCAGCGCCGTCCCCCTCATAGGGAAGTACATGCTCTTCACCATGGTGTTCGTCATCGCCTCCATCATCATCACCGTCATCGTCATCAACACACACCACCGCTCGCCCAGCACGCACACCATGCCGGCGTGGATCCGCAAGGTCGGTGACCTTGTTGCTTTCACATCCCGTCGTGAAATCGCCTTCTCACAGGGTTTGTGTTCCAACACTCGCGTCTGTCTCCCTCTCTCACTCTCAGGTCTTCATTGAAACCATTCCCAACATGATGTTCTTCTCAACGATGAAGCGGCCCAGTCAGGAGATCCGACAGAAAAGACTGTTCCCCACCGACATGGACATCTCTGACATCTCAGGCGAGGCTGCGGCTGAATGACAGAACAGTTTCAAGAAATACACAATCCCTTAATTATAGGCGTGTTAAAAAAGTGTTCCCCCTAAAATGGCCCCTGCTTTCCCGCCTGCAGGTAACCCCGTCCCCACCAGTGTCACCTACCAGCCTCCCATCATCAAAAACCCTGACGTGCGCAGCGCCATCGAAGGGGTGAAGTACATCGCTGAGACCATGAAATCAGACGAGGAATCGAACAATGTAAGACACGAGGAAAACACCTGGTTATTTTTCCAACAGAAATGAAATCACAATCCTCCATCGAATTTTTTTTTTTAAAGATTATTACAATTGTTAGATTTTTTTTTATTTGCGTCTGTATCCAAAAATAGTGATAGACAATCAAATGTCAATTAGCTGAATAAGGGGGAAACAATTTATAATGTTCCCTTTTTATTGTTTCAGTAGCAAAAAAGAGTAAAACCTTGAATACATTCATGATTAATGATTCAGTGAACTTCTCTCTGTCCTCCCCCACCTCGTCTCATCCCAGGCGGCCGAGGAGTGGAAGTTCGTCGCCATGGTTTTGGACCACATCCTGCTCTGCGTGTTCATGGCCGTGTGCATCATCGGGACGCTCGCCGTCTTCGCCGGGAGACTCATCGAGCTCAAGATTCTGTACGGCTGACACCACAGAGGGAGCACGAGCGTCATCAGAATATAGACATTTTCCATCAATGGAGCGGCTCCCGGGTGTGTTCGTCTTCTCCCTCTCTCTGTCTCGCAGGCACGTGTCTCTCGGCCTTGCGTCGCCGAGTCTGCGCATTTGCTGAGAGCGAGGAGACGAGGGAGGATCCAGGCCATGAGTCCGATGATGTAGATGGGTCACACTTGAAGCTGTTCTGGTTTTTTCTACAGTGTTTTATCGCCGCCATCACTCCGGTCGGGCCCTCAGATGGTGAAATTTAATAATCTAACGGTAATAATTGCCATGAATGAACACCGCGTATGGGCAAAGATTATTTCCTGTCTGGAAGTTTTTATTGTTTTCTTTTGCCCGCCGCTCGGCCGACTTGTCGACAGCTCGGTTAATATTCATAGGTTAAAGGTTTGTGAAGTGTTTGATTCAGAAATAGAAAAGTACTTCCATTATTCACGGGTTTGTTTGGTCACTAACGCGTCGCGCAAATTCCTCTTGACTCTGTCGTACATTTTGTTCAAGGCTGTTGGTTTGTTCTTTGAGAAATTATTTGATTTTTGGATATTGAAGGACAGTGGTGAGATCAGTTAAATCTGATCTTATTTTTCTTTCTTTTTCTTTAAATATCTATTAAAAAAAAATCTGAAATCTGTTGGTAGACGTCTCATGTGCTTATGATATCAAGTCATAATTTGATTATATTAGGTATCAAAAACCAGTTTATTGTTGAGGAGTCACGGGCTAGAATCTGATGAGAGTTGTGTGTTTTGTGCAGCTTAACTTTTGCCACCGCAAAAATAAACTGAGGCACATCACAAAGACTATTTTTAGAAAGCGATGCAATGAGAGAAAAAAATTCCATGAAGTGTTTTGACTTCTTGTCCGTCACTGCTGCTGCGTGTTCACAGCGACCAGCTGGAGGCAACTTGATTTATTTTTGCAGCCTTGTAGTTCAGTTTAATTATACAGTAACATTCTATGAAGTGATATTGCACTGACCATTTGTTTTTGATTTTTTTTGTATATTTCTCATAGTTTAGATGTGAAATAAGAGTGAAAAATAAAAATCATGACTCGTCTAGTTATTGTCCTTTTATTGTTGTACTAGTGGCAAATCATTGAATATTATTTTTTGACTGGGCACTGAATTCAAGAATCACAAAAGCACAACTTATTGGCTTCTTTTGTTGCTTTAAAAAAACTTTATTAGTCGTGCCATGCACACACACTTTGACAAGCAGCATTGGCTGAAATATGCCTTTCAAAACACAAACACAGTGGGCCGAGACAGGTGCCATGATGCCACTTGTGGGAACATCAGCTGCCTCGTGCGGGAGAAAAACCAAATGTCAAGCTGTAGTGACGGGCGACAGTGTGGTCTCTCCTCAATATTTTAGAAAGGTTTTGTCCAAAAAGAAAATTTGCTGCCAGGTACAGATCCAGAGGACTCGTCTACACCTTTAGGGCACATTTGATTCCGGGTTGCTGCAGGTTTTGAGGAGGTCAACGACTAATAACAAATAAAACAGGATTATATTGTGAAAAATCCGACATGAAACACTTTTTTAAGGAAAGTTATGTGTCGTGTGTTTTGCCCCACAAGGAGTAAAGTGTGTGTCAGAGGTGTACAACACAGGAAATACAACAAATGTCGAAGTCAAACAATTTTCTTCAGGTTCTATTTGATAACAGAATTATACAAGTCAACAAATCCATTCACCAGCAGCAGCCAAAGGCACGCATCATGATGGCACCACCTCATTTAATGTAGGCAAAAAAGAAAGAATAAAGCACTTATATATTTTTAATAAACGCTAAACTCCAGCACCCCGACGCTACAGAACCCCAACCAGGACTTTACTCAAAGAGTTGGTGACAGTACCATGTGTAGCAGTAACACCCGGACCAGAGATTAAAAAAAAAACACAATGTGGCCAAAAATAAATACAAAAGAAAAATCAGTGCAAATTGTGTGAATAGATTCTCATAAACAAAACAAACAGTGCATTTGGCAAATGATAAATCAAAGATAAAATGGCGGTTGTGGCTCGAATGTTATTACTTCCACATGCCAAATGTTTAGAAGGTTATAAGAAGTCATATTTTCCGTAACGTCTAACTTCCATTTTCCAAAGCAGACTTCTCTTCCTGGTGATGTAGGCGTTGATTTACACTCTGGTCTATTCCTCCATTTTGTCCGACAACGTTAGCGCCTTTGCAACTTAACGCACAAATCTGTGGTTGGCGATAATTGTTCATATCTCATATACTGTACCGTCTGAGACGAGCTGCTCAAACATCAGAAAAAACACTTAAATTATGCAAAAGTGTGCGTATAACTTATTAGTTTTCCTAAGTTTCAGAATGTAGAGTAAAAGCTCGTATGAGGAATTAAAAAAGCCACAGCAGAAATCTGAAACTCAGTGGTGCAAATACTGTAATGACAAACGAAGAAGTCCTGATTCACCGAGGGTTCGCCTTTGACTGAGCTCATGTTTCTTCACCAACCTTTAGCGAGAACTTTGTTCACAACCCGACAAACCAATAAGTCACGTTTGATTTGCTGGAGTTTAGATTTGAGCGTGAATTTGTCGACAGACCCTTTGTGAACCAGCAGTCTTATCTAAAAAAAAAATAAAAATAAATCTTAATACTTTTCATGAACAACTCATGTAGCAGCCAGCTCCTTAAAACCCTAAAAGAAAAACTTAATCTTAAAAATATTAAAACTAAAAAATCACCTCGTGACCAACTACTCTATCGAGGAACAGCCCCGGGATAAAAGCTACAATCATCAATCAGCAGTCAAATTGTCAGACGGTTCCAGCCATGATGTGCTGGCAACGATTTTTAAGCAATATCGTAAATATTTAATATGAAAAAACTCACACTGAACTTTTTTTTTTCTTCGTTGCTTTGCCTTTGTATGATGGTGAGATGAAAACTAAAAGCCGCACATGGAAAAACAAGTGAAAATGGTGAAGTTGTTGGTTGCAAGAAAGAACGTTATTACTACAACTATCTTAGTCCGTGTGTATTGCTTTTAAAATGCCGTCTGTCAATCATGGCCAACACCGGCAACTTTTGCTTTTGGACAGACGTCCCTCGTTGCACTTTTGGACTTTCTGATGCAGCTACGATGGCGTCTCACAGGGGGCGCTGTGACTCTGCTCCTCTTCGTCCTCCACCACTTCCTGTTCCTCCTCCTGAACCACCACTTCCTCCTGAACCACTTCCTCCTCCTGAACCACCACTTCCTCCTGAACCACTTCCTCCTCCTTCTCGTGCAGCTGCTCCTGTGATTGGCTCTCACTCGCTACTTCTTCAGTGCGTCCATCGTCTTCTCCTGTCTCTTTTTCATCTGAGAAGAAGACGAGCGAGTAAGACATTTATACAGTCAACAAAGAGGAAGATGAGAAAGAAAGAAAGAAAGAAAGAAACGTTTGCGATACATCAGGCGATTGGTTGTCGGGAGTTAAAATCAGCGATGAATCGAAAGAAATGAGCAGCATTCCATCTGTTAAGGTGAAATCAGTGAAACGAGACTCCACAGAACGACAGGGTTAGGGAGGGTTCGGTCAAATAGAAGAAGACACCCGCAGGGCGCAGTCGTTGGCCTGCGGTTCACACCGTTAAGGATTCTGCAGCGATTCCACCGATTGAAGAGTCAATTAAAATGTCTCAGATCAGATCAGTTCAAATTAAGCCAGATCAGACATGGCACAAAGAGGAAGGGGGGGCGGGGGGGAACCTGGACTCTGGAGGGGTCGGGTCTGAGGACTCTTTGGACTCTGCTTGATCTGGAAACAGTGGACCAGGTTCCACGAAGTCGGCGCCTTGGCTACAGGCAAGATGTGAAAATGAGCTGTGAAAGTAAAAATGTTTAAAGGGAACTAAGACAAACACGCTCCGTTGTTCGTTGGTGCTTCTACTTCACACCCAGCAAATCTGTTGATCCGGTAATGTTGAAGCAATTTGATCATTAACTCTGTTTCATTCGTCTGGTTTCTGCCATACGCACAGAATCTTTTGTCAAAATGATGCCAACTAATCCGCTGTAGTTTTGACAATAGTTTAAAATTGAGCGAGCAAAAATCTAATTTCTTAATCTAAAAAAAGGATAATTTCTTAATCTGATATTTGATATTTGAAGGTGTCTCATCTCCGATGTCTCTCTTCTCAAGAAACTACAACGGGATAATAGTTTGGCATCATTAAAGTTGGGGAAAAGAATCACACACACAAAAAAAAATGAGAGGGTGGTTAACTGGACTACTGAGCTAAGAAGCATTTACTATACAGGAAGTTAGGACACACATGTACATGAGAGTATGAGTGTGTGCACATGAGCAGGTATTTTCTCAGGTCTCAAGTTTTTACTTTTTCATCTGATGTCAGTTTCATTTCAATATCTTTATATTCCTCTATACTCTCAATTCAGACCTGAGGAGATGCCGTTTTCTTTTTTATTTCTTTTTTATTCTGTACCTCCAGAAGGGGGCGCACTCTCCTCCGTGTCTGTCCCAGAACGCGTCAGCGGCGGCCCGGGGGAACGCGACTCTGCGCGCAGTCTCCGCTCGTAGCTGAACTCGGGAAGCCTCGGAGCCTGGGGACGCGTCTTCCTGGCCGGATTCAGGAAGTAGCAATAAGCACAACGGAACGCTGGACGGGAGGAGGACGGGGGGGGAAGGAAAAGAGGAAGTGAATCAGGATCTACTACTGAAATTCTCAAAATTCATAATTCCAACGACTTCCTGGAGTTTCCAATTTCTTACCCAAGTATTCAAACTCCTCTTTCAGAGCCATGCCGTTGTGAGAAAAACACTGTTGGCAGATCAGTGCGTATCTGTAAAACAGAAGGTGGAACGGAGGGAGAGAGACGGTTTGATTCAAGCTTTAAGGAGATTTTGATTCAGAGCTACAGGACTAAACCTGCCCATGAAGAGCTAAATGAGAATGTGATTACAGGAACAAGTTACAAGCTACTTCCACTAAGAATTTTAGAAGTAGAGTTACCACCTCGCACTTGTGTCCTTCTGCCAACCAGTCAAGTTGCAGGAAACATGGTCACAATCCCCCCTCACCTGTTCTGCGGTCCGTCCCCTACCAGGTACTCGATGACTCGATCCACCGCTCCCCTGTCTTTGGGCAGGACGGGTCTTGCTAGCGGAGGACCCGGAGGGTGCATGCCTGCAGAAAGCATCCCACATTAGACTCTATTGTGTTCCGCTTTCCTCAAATTAAAATATACATTTATACTCAATATGCATCAAGTGGCTCTACAACCTACCTACACCTGGAATGGGAGAGCAGGGGGTCCTGGGTACGGCCCCGTGGAGGACTGAGGGAGACAGAGCCGATCTCTCCGGCGGTCCTCCTGGAGCTGAGAGAGGGACAGGTTCTGTCGGGGAGGAGCAACACGGGACACGGACTAATGTCTAAAAAAGAACCAAATCAAAAAGAACGACTGGAGGATTGGAGGGGTCCATTCCAGTCGCTCATCACTTGGGTGACCCCGACCCTGGTTGCCCCTTTCTCACATATGGCACACACACACACACAGGCGTGAGACGTGTTCACAACCTACTAGAACATTCTCCATTTTGGTTTGGGTCAACTGCGATGATCCAGAGCAAAAGCCGATGCACTTAGAAACGAGAAACTTCAGGTGTCTGACCCCCTTACCCACAGGTGTGCCCCCTGGTCCCAGTAGGGGCCGTGCTCCAGGCGGGGGAGTCATTGCCATGGCAACCGGCGTACCCATTGGCATGGGTCTCATCGCCATCCCTCTTTGTCGGATTTCTGCGGGAGAGGAGAATATACGTCATAACGCCAGAATCTGATCTTTATATACCGCTGAGCCAACATTTATCATTTCTGCTTTGTATTGATGCGTGAGTCGTACCTTGTCCTGGCCTGGGGGTCATCTGAGGACGCACCGGGGTCGACTCCAGCTCCTTTACAAATGCAACGGCAAACAAAATTACAAACAAAAGTCAGACGACACAAAGATTAAATAAAGATAAAACTACATGAACAGACGACGGCACTCACAGTTTTCTTCTTCGCTTCTGGATCAAAACGCTCCAGGATGAGTTTGGCATTTTTATAAGTCTCCGTCTCCATCACTTCTTCCAGCTGGAAACACACAAACCAAGGCAGCTTTAGTTGGAACATGAATATTGAATTGAATTGTGGTTCCCGTTGTAAAAAAAAACACAGAGGCGGACAGGTGATAAACATGACCACGATGATTCATCTGGAGTTAACAACATCTAAATGTTGAGAAGATGGAAACTGTGTTGAAACAAGTCTGAGAACTGTGAAGAATTGGAGACTTACAATCTTTTTCTTGGCAGCTTTTGAATCCTCTAGTTTATCATCTGAAAAAAACAAGTATGAACAATCGCATTCATGACAATTTATCCAAAATCAATCACTGGAATATGTCATGACAAACACATCTGGAAGTGGTGAGTGAGTAGCATACTTTTTCGAGCTCATCAGTTTGTTTTTATTGCATTTTCATGAAGCTATATTTTTGGTTGTAGTTGTGCAGATTTTTTTTTCATTTCAATTTCATTGGGATCACAATTATTTGAGATCAACATTTTCTGTTAAAAAAATGTATATATATATATAAAAAAATAAAATAAACTAATAAATGAGTTTGTTCTTTTTGAAAGGAACAAAAAACAAATAGACTACCCCATGACAAATTTGGTGATAATATTGAAAAAAGCATAAAGTAAATAAACTTCTAAAAAATAATGAATTTATTAATGTATTAATTAATAATAATAATAAAAAGCAGTTTCAAATGATACTATTCAATGTATGAGACTAAATAATAGTTAAATAAAAACAGATGTAGTAAAATTATGTAAGAAAAAAATGAAAAAGTAATTTGGTGACTGCTAATAATCAACAAAAGTTTTAAGTGGATGGACAGATGGAGGGAAAAGGGCTTGGAAGAGAACTTACTGTTTCTATCTGTGCGTTTGGAAAAGAGGAAAATCAATAATTTCCTGATGAACCACACTCTGGTGAAGAAAAGGAGAAAGAGAGGCCAATTTGAGAAATGCAGCTGCTCTTGTCAACTACCATAAAATCTTGATGTTCCAAGTTGCTGTGTACCACATTGGAAATAAGATGGTATCTTAAAACTATGTGGGCACTCACAGCACAGGGTATAGGAAGAAAGGCAGCGCCATGAGCAGCTTCTGCCACCATTGTTCAGGCAGGAAGAGGCAGTACACAAACAGACAGATTAACAGGTAGAAGACTGACGAGTAGAACAGCAACCGGCCGACCCACAGCTGCAGACAGACACACAAACACACTCTGGTGAGGTAAATAAACCACAACTTTAAGAACATCACTGCATACGTCCCTGATGAACTTTACCTTCTTCAGACGTTGGTTCTTGGTTCTAAACTCCTCCAGCTCTTTGATCTCCTACAGGAGAAGCATTGGAGGTCAACGGTTATTTAAACAGCACAAGATAAATTTTCAAAGTCATTTGTTGAAAAAAGGTTTGACACAAGTTAAGGCCACGTCAGCTGACGTGATCAGTACCTTGTCCAGGTTCTCCAGCTGCTCCACTGTGGTCGGCTTTGCCTAGATTTGAGGATAGAGATCAGAAAAATCATTAATAGGTTGCGACAGATTCAGAACTGACTAATCTGTCAGTAAACGGTCAATACTGTCCCTTTACTACTGTCTCAGCAACATGTGATCTAAACCTGTGTGTTTATATTTGCATCTCTCTTTCTGATAAATGAATTAATGGAAAGTAATAATGTAAATGTGGATTTACTTCTATTGCCGAATCTCTCTCCCGTGTCTCTCTGTCGATGCCCTTTTAGTTCCCTTTGACTTCTCCACTATGTCTAAAAATAGTTTATGAATTTCCTCCAGCTCGGGCAAAGGGTTCACCGAGTTGATGGCTACCACATCCAAATACTGTCATCACTTCACTTGCACAAAAGAAAAACTCTACAGCGAAGGAGTTCTCATTAAATCTGTAAACAAAAGACACATTTCTATCTCTATTTCACTTTTCATGTGCTCATTGATTTAACTCTTTCTTTAATATTATCCACTTACCTTCCATCGGGACATCAGAGCCCCCATGTCTGGGAAAAACTACAGCAGTCTCTGCTCTGCCTCCTTTGGTTCACTACAGAACAGGATAAGTCTGTTAAACATGTTTACGGGAAACTAAAGCACATAATCTTGCCGTTACGGTTACACAACGTGTCCTGCGACGATGTGTCCACAACCCTTCAATGTTCACAGGGTTTTGCAAGATGCCTATAGTAGTATAACTGGACACAATGGCAGCCTTTGTTGTTGTAGTTGATATAATAATGCAGGGTTCTAATATTTTAATCCTCATTTCATTTTTAAAAGTTGTTCTTTTAAGGCCCAACGTGGCAGTTTTTGTGATACCAGCAGTGCTGTTACTCCAGTAGTGTATAAGATGAACAAGTAATGTGCACGGTTTAGTGGTTGACCCATATGGGGTTTTCCGGGGCCTATACCCGTTTATTACTAATCTAAGATATCGATAACCGATATTTGAAACCGATATTTGTCTGCAGCAAAGTGTCTCAACACAAAACTATGTTGAAATGCCTAAAAAAGCATATCTTCAATTCACAGAACCTTTCAACACGACCTGAACACGCAGAGTGCAGGGAGCTATCTGCAGCATTATTATGAAGTTCAACAAACAAACAAACAAACAAACAAACAAACATGGACGGGGACATTGATAAAGTCCAGAAGAGTCGTGACTGACTGCAGCTGCATCAGAGCCAAAGGAGCACATTTTAAAATGACACTAACATATCGGCAAATCGGAATGTGGAATATCGGCTCCGATAATCGATCGACCTCTAGCACGGTTGTTCCTGACATCCGGGGACAAGACGTCCAGGAAGTAGTGTCATGCTCCCAAAACTTGTTCAACGAGACATTTGGCCATTGTTCATTAGTATGTAAGTATGAGTTACAGTTTGCACTACCCGGGGTTTTAGACGCAAGATGATCATTAGAACATACATGTTATTAATATGTGTGTAACTTTAAAAGCGGTTTCCAGCTTCCGTGTTAGCATCCAGGGGCGCTAACGTTAGCTGCTCCATCAAAACAATGGAGATTTCACGGCGCTGCAAGCGGACAAAAGTGACATTACAACTACTCACAGAACCAGGCGCAGCGTCAGGCAGTCGCCTCAGGTCGAACCGTTCAAATAACTTTATTACGAATTTAAAATATTTAAAAAAAGTGGTAACTGAAATCCAGTTAGCAACAGACTAGCAACAAGCGACGTCAACAGCTGACAAGACAGACGCGCGCGTCAGTTTATGATGATTATCTTCATTCAACATTTTAAATTCATATTTGGGTTGAATAAATACTCACGTTGTGCCGCGTTCGAGTGTTTCTATTAGTCTTGTTCAGTCTACGAACAAGCGAACAGCAGAGTTTCACTCGTTCCATCGACTGACATCTCCACTGCCAGGGGGGAGTTTATGTCGCGGCTTGATGACGTAGCCAGGCGGGGTTGCAGCGGTTGACTATGATTTCCCAGAGTCCTTCGCGTTGTAGTCTTTTACTGTCTACTCGGATTTTGGTTTGTTTTTATTCCACAACATGCGGATATTTGTAGTCCATCTAGTTTCAGGTGTTTATATGTTGACTACACTTCGCTTTCATCTTATTAGGAGGTAAAAAAAAATACATTATTAGTCAAAAACTATTATGAGCGTATGGGCCGAGGTAATGCTACTATCCGACAAATAATAATGACTTGTAAAACTGAAAACTCAAACTGTTGAAATAATGAGTGACCATGGCAGTTAATGAATGTGCATCCTCAAATAATTAATATTAACAAAAACGTATTAAATTTATAAGGCATACAGTTTCGTGTTTTACATGTTATGACATTTGACCGCTAGATGTCGCAATTTCATTATGTAATGTGGCCCGTCTCTATTCAATGCTGCCTTCAGTGTGAGCCTGTGATGTGAGCTGAGCAGTGGGACAGACAACAAAATATTTATTTATTTATTTATTAAATTGTCAGGGTTGATTTATTGTAATACAAGTATATCACCTTTTGCTTTCCAGGTTGAAATAAGTTATCCTAACAATCACTGAACTGCCTTTCTCTCTGCAGGTAATACTTATAATAATACATTTCATTTATAGAGCACCTTTCATTTCTAAAACCAATCTCAAAGGTAGCTTCTGAAGCACTGTACAGCCCTGCAGAACATCAGATATGCATTTATAATATGAATTAATAATTATATTCTAAAGGGAAAATCTGGGCTACATAATGTCACAAAACAACAGGGCCTATAGCTCAGCTCCTCAAACACACACACGCTTACAAAGTATATTCCCTACAGTGCTTCCACTGTTATCACATTAATAGAGAATGTTGTGAAGCTTGTGGCATCTCACTAATATTCAGCAGCATTTTGCTCGACTCCCATCTGAGCTGTTTCTGATTAGGGCTGCAGTGAGCGGAGATCTGGCCTTCGGCTTTAATGCTTACAGCTTCCTCCAGAGTCTGAAGAGTTATGGCCTAATAAAACCCTCTCTCTCTCTTTCCCTCCTCTCCCTCTCCCTCTTTCACACACAAACACACACACACACAAACACACACACACACACACACACAGACACACACACACACACACACACACACACACACACACAGAGAGAGAGAGACGATATGCTGTTGATGTATGTATATATATATATATATATATATATATATATATATATATATATATATATATATATATATATATATATATATCGCAGCTGATGAGTAATCCAGATGCTGATGTTATTTCCTATTCATTAACCTGTAATAAATTAAACAGTATATGAATGAAAAATGAACAGCAGGGACTTCTCCGGGGACTCTGCTGTCTCCTAGCACACACACCCACCCACACACACACACACACACACACACACAGACTAGGTGTGTGTTGTGTGTTGTGTGTCTGGGACAATTGAAAGGTTGCAAAAGGCCACAGAGGACCAAACAGTCATGACATCATGTATCTGACAAAAATAAATGAAATTAAAATATCAAGTGAAATGAGTGCGAGTGAAAGAAAAACCATATTTATGTGTTTAATATTTGAGTCGTTCTGAAATTCAGAGCGACAAGACTAAAAAAACAGAGAGATCACTTCATATGTAGTTACTTGTAAACTTGTAATAAAAACTAAAATGAATAAAACATTATTTGTTGTGTGTGTGCACGAGCCTCGGGCCTCTGACTGGATACATAAAACTATGGGCGACAGCATTTTGCGCAGATTTACTCCATCGTCTTAATTTATTTGATCCATTGAGCGTTTCTTAATGGATCAAGTTCAAAATGTACTCTCACATTTTGCCACATCGCGGAACGAACCCTGCTGGAGTTACAAGCCAATAACCGTCTCTTTGTCGTGATGTATCCACCAGTAAAGCGCGTTTAAAGCCTAATGAAACCTCCATCTCTTGGCGTGTGTGTGTGTGTGTGTGTGTGCGCGCGTGTGTTTTCTTTCCCCCATGCGGTTTTATCTTATCTATAAAAACCCGTAACAAGCATTTATATCATTTCAAAAGCGGCGAACGACACTTGTCTGTCTGCCTCCTCGTGTTGTTGTTGCCCTGCACCTTTAGGTGTCTGCAGCAGTCCGAGTCAGGGGCCTTTGCATGCCACCACTTGCTGACTGGACCTCACATGGGCGGCACATGGGTTATAGACACACAATTGATTGGACTTGACAGTCAGCCAGTGTGTGTGTGTGTGTGTGTGTGTGTCCTCAGAGCGAGACACCTGCTTGGGGACAGATGTCCATGCACGTGAACTGGCGGCAGCGCCGTGAGTGGTACTCGGTCTGGAGGGACGTGTCGCTGCTGCTCGGCCTCTCCTCCGCCTCAACAAGGTAAAGCCTCCGAATCCCAAGTACGGATTATACAACCGGACAAGTTTAGCCAGAAGTTTCGTCTATTAGGTTATTCACATTCAGTCATTTTCAATGTTTCTGTTCTCATCTTTATTTGCTCTCTGTAGGTTTATTTTGTGCCATTTTCAGCGGTAAAATATTTCTCTATAATTGTCCTTTGTACCACTTTTCATTAAATACTTTTTTTCTTTTCCTAACGCAATGTACTGCATTTTAATGTATAAAAGCGTCTTATTCTTTCAAAAAAAGGAACTTGTTCGTTTATTTTTAAATTAACAAAAGTGACCTTATAATTATTGTAGTTATCATAATAATTATTATACCTCTCCATGATAAATTACAGGAGTAACCCATAAATAAAACTGTAAGTTTAACCTACAAGCAAGGCCTGTTTTTTTCGACCTATTTAGAAAATTCCTAATTGTTTTCATCACATTTATTATTTAAAAGATGGCGCGCAGTTAAAGTGGCTAATGTGCGTTCATTTGATCATTTGTATGATTTTATATTTCAATGGGGAAAGGATTAATTTCAGGAGTTTATCCTCGAATATCATGAATATTGAATAAAAAGAAATCTCACACTGTTGTCTAGGCCTACTACTTCTACTACTTCTACTACTTCTACTACCACTACTACCACTACTACTCCTGCTAACAATAATAATGATAATATTACAATTAATAAAAATATGATAATGCTGATAGATGCTCAGATATTTCAGGGTGGTGTTATTAATTTCGTATAAGTGGTTCGTTGGTTGCAGCCTAAACAGGAACAAGAGACCGGGGAGGATATGCATATTTTTTTTTCGTTTCATTTTTTCGATGTTTAAAGATAATTCACAAGGATTCAAATGCAAGTTTGTTCTAAATCAAGTTCATGACAAGATTTAGATCAAAAATAGTCAAACTAGTCAAAACATCACAGAACACGGCCTGCAGGACTTTAAACTTAAACCTGCATTCTCCAAATGATCCTCATGTAAAAAGCACAAAATGGAAAAAATATTGAGGTCACTACTTCATTCATTTTAATTTTTTTCAGCATACCATGTTTAATTAAAATGTTTAAGTGGTACTTATTTAAACACGCACGACCTGATATAACTCAAGTGCAACACGAACGAACGAAGCCACACACGCGCACACACACACACACACACGTTTACAGGAGGCCGTCACGTCACGTCACGTGTGTTGTTGGAAGTAAAACATGTCGAGCCTCAGTGACTTAATGCAGTTAAAATCCCTAATGAAGAGCAGACATGTTCGGTATCAAGATGAACCCCCCCCCCCCCCCCCAAGAGTCCTTGTATATAGTGGATGACCTTTCCATTAGGACAGTTCATGTTTCAGCCAATCCTCGTGTCTTTTAATTGGACATTGTTATTTATTATATATTAAATGGGGGAAAGTCCCCATATAAATCACTGTAGGGTTTTTATATTACATGCTCTCATTGTTCCACTTTCCACAGTTGCTTATTTAAAGACTTCAAGTCTGCCTATAATACCCATCAGCATCATGTGACGTCCCCAATTATAGCAGCAATCCACATTTCTTTTCTCCACTGATGAAGCTTCAGTGCTAAGCACGTCACTACAACAGGCCCCCGCGTCACATCAGCCAGACTTTACGAGACGTAACCAGAAACAAAGCCACTTGAGAGTGAGCGGCCATTTGTAATTTTTAACCAGTTACACATTTCGGCCGTGGTGGCAGGTTCCAATATATTCGACTGTTGGTGAACACCTGCGCAGCGAGACACGCTGTCCGATGCCGGAGACCATTTTGTAAGAACCTCATCAGCCGTGGGCCACCACCAAGCAGTCGTGGAGGCGTGAAGTGTAACGGCGCACCAGGCCCCCGCAGGCCGAGTCTCTGTGGGCTTTTTATGATAGTACAATAAGATGGCAACAACAGAACATCTGCACACGCACGGTTTGGCAAAGAGAAAAGGAAGTGCTCTCCTTTTTCTCGCAGTAGACTTGACAATGGCTCTTGTTCTGGTCAAGTCACTGCAGTGTCATTGACAGTGAGGCCAGATTGAAAAAAAAAATTTAAAAAAAAAATGAGAAAAATGAATGGCACGACCCTGGAAACCGAGGCTGCTCAATGGAATTCAGTCATACTTTTTTTTTTTAGTTGTTTTATCATTGACATCTGTGCTTTTAACTACTGTAACTAAATGTCTCCTGTTACAAAGGGCCCATTAGTCGGCGGGTACGTTGGTCACGTACACATAACTCCACTGCAGTCGTGAAAAACTAACATGCATGCGTGACAAGGGTGTGAGCGTGTAGTCCTGTAACAGCACATCAAAAAGCCCATTATTTACATCTCCCCGCACATTATTTACTGTCTTTATGAATTATGATGACAGGCGAGTGCGAAATGGAGAGGGAGAGAGAGAGAAAATACCCCCTTTTATTCTTTTTTACCGTGTAATAATTGATACTTTTTTGATTTTGGCCTGGCAGGTTTCAAGGTTTTGTGTTTGGGGGCTTGGGGTTTAAGTTTAAGGTTCTTATTGCTGTACATGACTGGCTGTATGGGTTCATAGGATTAGCAAGTCTTAAGATAATAATAATAATACAGATAATATAAATAATAATAATAATAATGATGATAATAATAAATTTGTGCTTTCAAGTCAAACATACAGAATCAAAACTGAAATATTAGAATCCCATGTGAGGCCTCACTCGAGACGTAAAAAGTTAAGGAACATGAGAGCATCACATATCACACTCGTATATAAACACAATATTGTGGGGCGCCTGTGGCTTGGGGGTTAAGAGAGGGTCGCCCACTAACCCGAAGGTCGATGGTTCGATTCCCCCGGCTCCTCCAGTGTCCACGTGCCCAAGTGTCCTTGGGGAAGACTTTAACCCTGTGAATGATGTGTGATAGAAAAAAGTGCTATTGATATGACTAGAAAATTGCTATATAAATACATATATATGATATATATAAAATACATATATGAATACAGCATAGAAATACATAAGTGGAGTACAGTATAAAAATACAGTGAATAAAATGCGAGACAATGAAGATGCTCTGACATAAAGTGAACAAAATGTCAACTAAAGACCAAACTCTTGATTTCAAAACAGAAAAAAAAAATACAAGGTGCATGTGAAAATACAGAAATTACACAATTCAGATTTGTAATGACGTTAAAGTGAAAATAAAAACCCCCGAGTGAAACTAAACGAGCGAACGCTATTGGTGCGATAATCAGAGAAGGGGAAACACTGTAAAGTTTAGGGGCATCTTGTAAAGGTGAATTTTAAGGAGGCACTTAAAGAGCGGCGGCGGCGGCGGAGTCGTGCCGCTGTCACACTGAGAGGGGAGGCTGTTCCGTTATATGAGGGGGCTCTAACTGAAAGTGCCTGGTCACCCCCACAGGTTCCTCAGTTTGGTGGATGGGACGACTAAAAGGTTTTGACCAGCTCATCCTTAATAAAACTTTAAAATGTATTCTAAACTTAATGGGCGCCCGGCGCAGTGATGGTTAAAACTGTAGAGTGATATGACAGGCAGACCTCCCCGTGGGGAATAATCTGTCTGTTCAGCTGTGGATGAGTGCGAGCAGGTAAACAGAGAGTTATAGTCCAGGTGTGACGATGTATGAAACATGTGTAGGGCTGCAGCCAACCATTATTTTCATAATCGGTTTATCGGGCGATTTTTTTTCTCGATTAATCGCTTAGTCGTGTGGTTCATACAATGGTGGAGAAATGTCGAGCGCGTTACCCCCCAAAAAAACCCAAGATGATGTTTTCTTTTGTCCACACACCAAAGATATGTAGTTTAACTGTCACAGAGGAGCAAAGAAACCAGAAAATATTCACATTTAAGAAGCTGAAATCAGAGAATTGTGAATTTTTTCCGCCCCATAAAAATCACTTGAACCGATCAATCAATTATCAAAAATAGTTGGCGATTGATTTAGTAGTCGATTAGTAATCGATTAACTGTTGCAGCTCTACACATGTACTGCATATATTTTTCTGCGTCATAGCGAGCTTGTGTCTCGTTCCAGAAATGACTAAAGTAGCTTGGGTTGTATTTCTGGTATGGTATCTCTCGGTCCAGAGATGACGCAGGAGGAATTACACTGAACACGCTCTGATTTTTTAAAAGTCATCTTATTAATAAAGAAAGACCACATCGGTCATTTGTTCAAGCAGCTTATTACGACTCATGTGGTGGGACCTCTAGCTGTGGTCATTATGTACACGGCCACTAGAGGGCAGCGGGGGGCACATTTGTGTCTTTCGATGGATTCGCTTAAATTCTGTAAAAGGAACCGTGTGGATTCTCTGGCATCTCACCTTCACCTTAGCAAGCTCATCAACCAATGCGTTTGTGAAGCAAAATAAAGCCCCACGATGCTCTGAGGCCAAAGAGTATTCGTGGCGTGTATGTATACCTCCCGTCACCTGTAGAGACGCTAATTTAGGGGAACGGGGTCGATTTGGTCGGTTTTTTTTTTACCGCGTACGACATAATTGGTCATATGAGTTGGAGGACTGTTGGCGGCCTTTAGTGGGGGACTGATCAACTCGGTCAATGAACGATGAATAAATATAAAAGTGTCCAGTGCTCCGGCTGACCGCAGCCATGCAGGTGGTGTGAACACGCTCTCCCAACCCTGCTACACACACCGCCGTTCAGTGGCTTTTTTCCTCTCCCTCCGAGCGGGACTGGATCCAGAGATTGATGTTTTTTCTCTCGCCGCATTCCTGCAGCACATCAAAAAAGCCAATTAAAAGCCTATTTTCAGCAGCCGGGCTGTGCAGTGTGCAGATATCGTTTTCGCCTCTGACGCGGGAGGCTACGTTTTTATGCAGAGGGGCAGGTTGTGGAGGAAACTTTTGGGATGTTGGGATGACGATGTGTTTGGCAACAGCCGTCTTTACTACACGGCCTCTGTGAGTTTGAATGTGTGTGCGCACACACACACACACACACACACTTTAAAGGGGCCTTAATTGACCTCAATGACACATTCTCCTCTCCGTGGTGATCTCAGTACAGACGCCTCTATATACGCTCAGCAGCTGATGGAGCGCCGCGTCAGACGTGAGCACGTCGTACATATGGTCTTGTATCAGCGACTTCTTCATCAGGACAACACACACACACACGCACACGCAGACGCAGACGCACACACACACACACACGTGTTTCTGTGAAATGTCCTTCGTGACGTGGGAAAACGTCTCTCGATTTCACACACGTATATATTTCATGAAGCAATAAATGGGAAGAAGAAGAAGGAGAAGAAGAAGGAGAAAAGAAAAAAAAATCCCCTAACAGCACAAGAGGGTTTTCTCTTCTTTTCTTTTTTTTTTTATAGAGCTCTTAAATAATGCACTTCATGAGGAAACGACAGCGATGTAATCCGAGGACACCGCCGCTCGGCCGGTCAACTCCTTGTTTGTTAGCTGTGGTGTTTGTGCTGCTGCTGCTGAGTGATGGGCCACCAGCTGTTAGGGGAATTCAAATTCAAATAAAGGGAAATATAGATAAAAAACCTTTGTAACTAAGGTAAATAAATTCATAGGATAATTGTACTGAAATATCATATTAGGGCTGCTTTTAATGAATGTGATTTTGTGCATTCAGTGGCATTGATTTATTTGACTCATGGCAGTTTTGGTCCTCCGTATACACGACTGCACTACAACTACTGTTATACTACTGTCATCTGTATCAACAGTAATAATATTCATATTTTTGCAAAAACGCTACATTAAAAGATATTTGACCCCATATCTGTTTTTCTATTCATGACATAAAGTCTGAGGAAAGTTTGTTTCTAAACAGTTAACAGTAAAGAGTTGTGTCTATAAGAGGATGATTAACTTTAACCTATAAATATCATCAATAAACAAAAAAAAATTGAGGAGAGACGTCAATGAACCTTTTCGAATATGGTTCACTACAACAGTTATCAGCAGAATGTTGGAATCGCTCACGTGAGTGTTATTATTTTCCCCGTCAGACACATGATTTTATACATATACATTTAACACCATGGGCTGAATAATGTAAACCTTTGTGTTGCTGTCAAGAACGATTTTGTCGTATATATGACTATCGTGCAAATACAACTGCCGAGCAGATTTCATTCTGTCATTCCCACTCACGGATGTTTTCGATGATTCGACTCAAATATAGAACAACATCCACCTTCATAGAGGATAAAAACCTTTCTGGGCTTCAACCAAGTTCATTACGCCCCAAAAACCAAAACTCCCTCATAAATGACAAAATGTGCTTTGGAGTCCAGACTTTCCCTGAGACCTTGTTTGTGCTTTTCTTTTCTTCCCTCGTTCCCTTTTCCCATTTAAGTTCAGGGAATTTGCTTTGGAACATCAGGTAAGGCTTTCACAAGTCAAAAAAAAAACTACATTAGGCCTCATGACGCACACACACCTGTAGAGAATCAATCTATACATGCAAGAGGAATATTTTTCCTTTGTGCTGGGGGGGGGGGGGGGTACTGAGTTTTTGTTTTTATTATAGGCACTCACTCCAAGTGTATATAGATATATAGATATAGATATATACACTCGCGCAGCCACTCTTAAAGACTTTCTGATTCTCGTTTTTCTCTGTAAACTTTCAGATTTCAATTTCATCTCCAGGGCAATTTATTTATATTGTATACAGCATGCCATAAAGGTTTAACTGCGGCACTTTCATGTGGCTTTTGCTTTTCATGTGCATATGTGTGTGTCTATCTGCATATGTGTGTGTGTGTGTGTGTGTGTGTGTGTGTGTGTGTGTGTGTCTGTGTGTCTGTGTGTGTGTGTGTGTGTGTGTGTGTGTGTGTGTGTGTGTGTCTGCATGTGTGTGTCTGCATGCGTGTGTGTGTGTCTGCATGTGTGTGTGTGTGTGTGTGTGTGTGTCTGCATGTGTGTGTCTGCATGCGTGTGTGTGTGTCTGCATGTGTGTGTGTGTGTGTGTGTGTGTATGTGTCTGTGTGTGTGTGTCTGCATGTGTGTGTCTGCATGTGTGTGTCTGCATGCGTGTGTGTGTGTGTGTGTGTGTGTGTGTGTGTGTGTGTGTGTGTGTGTGTGGGGCTGGCAGGGCTTGGATTTGACATGGCCCGACTACAAAAACATGCAGGCAGACTTTCGGTTTCCCTGACTGTGCTCGGTCGACTCGGATCGAGCAGGCACAAGGTCAAAGACAATGTTTTGCTCACTTTCCGTGCAGAGGACACCGAGAGGAGCTCTCGCTGGGGTCTCGTGGGTGAATTGAGGAATGTGGAAATTTGGCTTAATTTATTCATGTTCTATTTGCATCTCTGGCTTCTTCTTTCTTTTTTTTTTTTAACTTCCAGTGACACATTGTCACAGTGCAGAGGCTCGAAGTTGACATGAAGTTCATGTTGGTCGTGTAGGTTCTTTCATGGGATCAGCAGCTCGATTGCTTGTCTCTCATGTGGACACAGATTGGACGACGACCAAAAAAAGTCACAGCCTGTTTTCGAAAAATTTCTCTATATCTCAAGTCTTGTTGTTTTTTTTTTTAACCATCCATGTATTTGCCGAGCTGCACGTACCCGTCAAAGTCCGACTTTGGCACCGTACCTGCGCCGTTCCTGACGGAGAGCGGCGCAGCGGCGCGCAGGCTGTCGGAGTACCGGGGCTACTGCTACCATGAGCCCCTGCAGCAGTATCCTCCACCTCCTCCTCCTCCTCCTCCTCCGGGCAAATGGACCCTGTACCAGTCGAACGGCCCCATCACCTCCTCTCCTCCTCCTCCTCCTCCGGGTAAATGGACCCTGTACCAGTCGAACGGCCCCATCACCTCCTCTCCTCCTCCTCCGCCGCCGCCGTCGTGCTTCAGCCTGCCGGGGGATGTTTACCACGAGTACCACCACCACCACCACCACCACCAGGGCTTACCGTCCCCGCCGGAGTCGCTATTCAAAGGCGGCAAGGAGTGCTTCCTGAGCGGCGGGGCGGTGTACGGCGCGTCGTCCGACCCCCGGTTCCGCGCGCACGCGTTCGCCGGCGACCCGCGGGGCTTCCCCGGGGCCAGATACGCGGAGCCGCAGCTCCTCTTCCCGGAGCTGCGCCGCGGCGGCATCCTGCTGCCGGTCTTCGACCAGTTCATCGAGTACGCGGAGGACGCGGAGACCCCGAGGGCGGCGGCGGCGGCCACCGGCGACCGGCGCCAGAAGGACGCGAGCCGGACGCAGTGGACGAGCTGCGCCGGCGGCGAGGCGGGGGCCGCGTCGGCGTCGTTCCCGGCCGGGAAGGAGGAGGACGAGGAGGAGGAGGAGGAGGAGGATGCGCGCGGCGCTGGAGGAGACAGCGGGCACGAACACAGTGAGTGGAAGTCAAACTATATCGTTTAAATGTGAGAATGTAGAGATAAATAGATGCAATCCCGACTCCACGTGGGACATCCTACATGTCCCAACAGAAACATTTCATCCATACGCAGCTATTAGTCTATAGGCTACCAAATGGATGATAAGTCGTTCATTGTCTTCTTATTTATTTATTTATCATTATATTTTTGTTGTATTATGATTGTCTAGCCCACATCCCATGTGTTGGTTTAGTCTAATAGTGTATATCAAGTTCATCTTTTCAAAATAAAGCCCATGAGGATACAGCAAACACCTTTAATAATCAGGAGAATCTAAAAAAATGTGTATTTGTACATGTCTCAAACCTAATAAGGGTATTTGACAAAAGATATATTCCATATTCTGTCAAGTGGAAAGTCCACATGTTTTTAAGGTCTTTAAAAGTCATACTTTCCATATGCAATATTTTCTTTAGATATATGTCTGTGTCCTACACAAATGGATTCATGCAAAAAGCTAATAAAATGTAGTTATCATATATATATATATATATTCTCAATGGTAATAAAGGTGCTTATTATTCCACTTTTCTCTCACACTTTCTGTTGTGATTTGATTTTGCACGGCGGCTGAGACAGGCGACAGTCACAAACATGCATGAGGACGTGATGTGCATCTCCATGATTCATAAGCTGAAAAGCACGAAGGTCATGTTAGCTTCTTGAACTCGCTGTTCGGACTCGGACCTTGACATTCACCCTTAATTATGAGTTTTAATGAATCTTTGATGGAATTCAAGTTGGCATAAGGTTCACATGGGTTTTATTATTGTGTCATTTATTTCTGTAAATCAGTTTTTTAAAAGTTGTTGCTCAACTCTGTCTTTTGGAAGACATGGGCCTCTCCTCCGAGCCTTCACCCCAGTGACTGGATTTCATCACGGGCCCATTCTACTGGATTTTAGTACGAGTAGTGTCTTCTTCTGTCCCCCCCCCCACCCATGTCATGTTGAATCCTTCCACCCTTCTTCCTCCTGCAGCGGAGCCGTCTGCGGCAAGGAAGAAGCGCTGTCCGTACACCAAGCAGCAGATCCGGGAGCTGGAGAGAGAGTTCCTCTACAACATCTACATCAACAAGGACAGACGCATGCAGCTGTCCCGCCTGCTGTTCCTGACAGACCGGTGCGTGCACGCTGTTGTCACATTATCAGGGGTGATGCTTGTTGTCTGCCCCCACACACACACACACACACACACACACACACACACACACACACACACACACACACACACACACACACACACACACACACACACACACACACACACACACACACACACACACACACCTGGGGTTATTGTGGCCCTGAGCTGCAGTGGAAGCGCCATCGTTAAATTCTGTTGTACACTGCAGTGCTGCGAAATAACAGCGGCCGTGCTGGTGGTTTGGTCCCATATGTCTTATTTTAAAGCTTTGCAAGCAAAGGATGAAGTTGTGTGTGTGTGTGCGTGTGCGTGTGTGTGTGTGTGTGTGAATATGACTTGAATCTATTAATCTGTGATTAAATCAGTGGCAAAATCAATGGAGAGCTGCTGGAATTGGACGATCACACAGACAGATTAATCCCAAACTGGGGAAATTTCGCTCATTCAAATTAAATGTATCAAATAGCCGACTGCCAGGAAATTAATCTGCGACTTTTTTGATGATAAGTTGATTATGAGTGAGGCAAACATAAAAAAACAAATTCACAATTCTTTTGCACTAAATGACAAATCTATTTCTCAGGGAAATAACGGGGGCAGATTAAGTGATGGATTGAAATAATTGCTAGTTGCGGTTGGTTGTGGTGAAATGTTAATGTAGTACGGTAAGAAGTTAAGATGAGACTTAGGGCCTCTGTACTGCACCTGCCTTTCAAATGTATACTATTATATACTCTGGGTACAG
>NC_061524.1:2470000-2610000 GCF_022379125.1 Scophthalmus maximus | reverse complement strand
AGCCATCATTTTTTTTTTCTCCTTAAGAGACAGGACATGTGTTTTAAGTGAAAACTGTGTTTTAAGCATGTGGCATTGTTACTGTTTCTAATGAGCCAAACGTTGCAGGCTCATAAAGTTTTGTTCCTGGGAATATTTTTCTTTACATTTTATGTCAGCCTTTGATCTATTCACGACGCACACACACACACACACACACACACACACACGCACACACACAAAATATACTGGTGTGCGTGTGTGTCTTCAGTAAAAAAGAACCTATGCCCCCCCCCCCGTCTCGTCCTCTGCAGAGAACCCCTCGGCCAGCTGGATCCACGCCAAGTCGACCCGGAAGAAGAGGTGTCCGTACACCAAGCACCAGACCCTGGAGCTGGAGAAGGAGTTCCTCTACAACATGTACCTGACCAGGGACCGGCGCCTGGAGGTGGCAGGACTCTTAAATCTCACAGAGAGACAGGTCAAAATCTGGTTCCAGAACAGACGGATGAAGATGAAGAAGCTGATGATCCGGGAGAGGAGGAGCATCAACGAATGATGGATTGAGAGGGTGGGTGAGGGTTGGGGGGGGGTCAAAGCTGGGGTTTGCATTTTTCTTTTCGTCCAGGATAGGCGACGAGGTGGGGAGGTTGTAGCCGACGAAAAAAGAAAAACGCCGCGCTCCAAAGATTGCTCAACGTCTTCAACACGGCACGGTCAGTTGCGGTATATAGAGCCAACATGGCCGCCTTGGTGTTAGGCTGCAGATGTTGGGAAATTCCGTAGGGACGACCGAGATGCGTTGTAACACTGAGAAGAAGAAGCAGAAGAAGAAGCAGAAGAAGAAGAAGAAGAAGAAGAAAAAATATTCCTATATCTTTTGACCTTTTCATGTTGTAGAATTCTTCCAAGCGCATGTGACAGAAGGAACACACACACGTCCACCTGTAAACTGGGACAGCTGTAAATACCGATCAAAAAATATAAACTGCTCACACTCACAGAGAGACTCCGTGAATTGAAACAAAGAAGAAGAAGAAGAAAAACAACATGCTAGTTGATATCAAAGGCTTTTTTCACTGCTCATTTCAGACCACATCTGTTTCTGGAGAGGGTTGTGAATCTCTCATGTCCTAACTGGAAATACTTGACACACACTTGAGTTCACATAAACTGTCTGCACTGTCTGCCAAAATATGAATCGTGTTTTATGATTTAACGGTACAAACCGTCGTCCTCGTAAGAAGCAAAAATAAAAGTGCTGGCGGTGCGCGCCGGACCAAAGGACTGGACCACCACCGAAAGATAAATGAGTGGTCCTCATGGCGGAGCACCTGCCTTCTGTCGTCTCCGAGGGAGAAGAGGCGACGGCTGAGCAGTTCATGTGAAATTAAAATTAAAGACTGGTGGAAAAGACAAACAAGAGGTCTGTCACTTCCTGACAAATTGACAACTCCCCCCCGAAAAAACAAGAAGAGACAAGAAGAGGAAGGAGAGCGACGAGTTTCAGTCGTAACGGATGATGAAGACGAACATGAGCAGCGGATGTTCGTTTGTCGGCTTTGATTTAAAAGGATCTGCTTGGTTTCATGTAACTGGACCAATGACACGCAGAACACGTTGAGTGCAGCTGGACTTAGTGTCCGCGCTGCTCTTTCACTCCCGTTGCTTCTGCTCAACAATAACGTACAAAAAATGAAATGGCTGTTTACACATGTTAAGATCATATACTGTGTCTTTGAATTTATCATATGTGAAATAGCTGTTTAACATGTTAAGAACACGTATACTATGTGTTTGAATTCATCATATGAAATGTGTTTTCACATGTTAAGATCATATACTATGCATTTGAGTTCATCACATGTGAAATTACTGTTTTCACATGTTAAGAACATGTATACAATATGCGTTTTGAATTTATCATATCTTAAATGGCTGTTTCCACATGTTAAGAACACGTATACTATGCATTTGATTTCGTCATGTGAAATAGCTGTTTTCACATGTTAAGAATACGTATACTATGTGTTTGAATTCATCATATGAAATGTGTTTTCACATGTTAAGATCATATACTATGCATTTGAGTTCATCACATGTGAAATTACTGTTTTCACATGTTAAGAACATGTATACAATATGCGTTTTGAATTTATCATATGTTAAATGGCTGTTTCCACATGTTAAGAACACGTATACTATGCATTTGATTTCGTCATGTGAAATTGCTGTATTCACATGTTTAGAACACATTATGCGTTTGGATTCATCACATGTGAAACGCGGTTTCACACGTGATTTGACCACAATGTGCCTGAATGTGAATGTTTCCCCCCGACACATTTTAACGGTCTTCCACGTGTGATTAACACGCTTCACATGTGACGAATTAACACGCGTGTGCTCCTTCAGCTGTGTTCTAACCAAAGAAAAAATGGAAGTTACTGAAACATCCGACGTCATTGCAAGTTCCCGTCGTACGTCATTGATTGTGGACATTTTCTTTCTGCGAGCTACTTTATGCACAGAACAACAACAACAACAACAACAACAACAACAACGACGACAACAGGATGGTGAGATGTCACTGTGACTGTGGACGCGTTTAAACCACCTCTTTTCACCTCGCAATGCTATGTCCCCGTCGTCCAGGACCGAGGAAAAACAAACCGACACCCACAATGTGTTGCACAACCCTCAGGTCACTTGCAGCCTGCTGACGGCCGCCTCACGTGCGTCCACAACCTGAGAGATTATTTCACAGCCTGCAGTCGTAACCTCCATGGAAAGCGACAGGAAGTTATAGATGTCAAGGGTTTGCAAAAGATTTAAAAGAAACAAACAACGTTTGTCAGGCTTCTCATCCGAGAGACGTGTTACAACCAACCCTGGTCTGCCCTAAAATATATATATATATATATATATATATATATACTCAAAATTTACTTTTTACATTTAGTTCCTCAAAAAAAAAAGAGAAAAAGAATAAGCTTCCTTCCTTGTTGCTGTATTTTTTTTTAATAAACTGTGCATGTAGCCCGATGGGGCATATTTGTTGTTAGTGTTGTCGTTGTCGTCATTGTTGCTATTCGTGTATGTGTTTTTGTTGTGGGTCTAATATGCAGATATGGTCATGCCCATATTCCTCTCTCCACACACACACACACACACACACACACACACACACACACACACACACACACACACACACACACACACACACACACACACACACACACACACACACACACACACACACACACACACACACACACACACACACACACACACACCAGTCATATGGCTAAGCTATGGTGTGACAGCAGTGTGATGGTTTCTGTTTTCTCTTCTTTCTTTCTTTTTCTTTCTTTGTTTTTACCTCCTGTAAGAATAAACACGCCTCCAATCCAGGATGTAAGACAAAGTTTTACAAGGACTATATATATATATATATATATATATATATAGTTAACCAACGCACAAACTATTTTAATCATCATCATAGAATAATAGAGTTACGATATATCATCACTTCAAAACCATTTGCAGGAGAATATTAAAGGGGTATCGAAGGTGTGAGGCCTGTGCTGTGGCCTGCATCTGCTCATGTGGGATAAATATGCTGCTCATGGTGATCTTTCTTTTTTTAATGAAATAAAACATGGATTTCAACATCATTGTTAATGATAAGTCTTTCGTGTTATTCTTTGTTTTGCAATTTCTTGTGAAATAGTCATTCACTTTACATCTTCTATATGATATTTATATTAATATTAGTGGTGTAGTTGTTGCAGTACGGATTTGTACAATATTATTATAAGAACATACGATAATAATAGCTGTATACTACAAACAAATAATAGTAATAGTAAATATTTTATATATGCAGTGGTTTCCTTTGTTATATTCATGATGAAAAATGTTTTTATTTTTGTATTGAACGCGCAAAATGCTATTATGCTGCTGCAGCTGGATTATTAGCCTTCTGACAATAATAATAAAAAGGGTTATTCCTACTCGCTATGGGGCCTCCAGGAGAAACACACCACACCGCTCTTTACTGGTTTGTATGATGTATCATGTGCCTCGTTATGATATGAAACCATCGCAACGTCAAGTCGTCTCGCTGCGCGCAGGTACAGCCGAATGTATCTGTGTGTGTGCGTGTGTGTGTGTGTGTGTGTGTGGTGGAGGAGACCCAGTCCGCGGAGGGAGACTTTTCTGTGGCTCCCTTTTGTTGTCGTCAAAGTCAGTGCGGCTCCTCGTCGCTTCCCTCGTTTATTGCGGCCATATAATCCGCTCATCCTGCAGGGTCATAAACCAACAGCATGCATTTGGAGAATAAACGTGACTTTCCCCCCCAACTCAGGAGACACACACACACACACACACACACACACACACAGAGCGAGGTGTACCATAAAGTCATTTAGCCCAGACAGTCATCCTGACTGGGCTCTATGGTTTTATTGGACACCCTTTCCTCCCCTCGAGGCCCAACTGTCCTTCGAAGTGTTAAAGTCATTGTCTGGGACCAGACAGCGCAGACAGACACACACACACACACACACACACACAGGAAATGTCATTATTCGTGGGGGATTAAAACGTGAAATAGAGGATTTTATGCCTAAAAGGGGATTCGGGTGTGGGTTTTTTCCTAATTGTCGTTTGCAAAAAAAAAAAAAAAAAGATTAGAAGATTCCAGACTATGTGAGTATCGGCGATCACCACATCATCACATGTATTAATCCTGGTTATCACCTATATCGGCTGTGAATATAATTTAACAGCTCACTATAGCAGCCGAAAACTGAAATACATGTAAAGTCTTAATCTCACGATAAATCAGGTTTAATCCAATCAGTAACACGCAATGCTATATTACACTGGTTTTTAATAATGAAGCTAAATAGTCTAATTTGCAAATTATGAAACGCCAATGATTATTTTACAATTGTTTTCCATGTAGTCCTGTTATATTGACTGAGGACTGAAACACAGTATATTAAAATGATTTTGTTCGCAGGTAAAGCTGAGAGAGATTAGCAAACAAAAAAACATAAGATGTATAATATGGCTAAATCGTTTCGTCCTTAATTATTTAAATTTCTGAATAACATAAATGAAACATGAGTGAAACTGCGCGGCTTCACTCGAATAATATTAATAATTGCAACAAAAAAACTATGATTTCACAATACGGGTAAAAAAAGATAAATAAATAAATTAATAAAAACCTTTATAACCCTCATTAAATGTGAAACACGTCCGGATGCACCATCACATAAAAAGAAAACCACCGCATTAACTATCACAAAGGGAATAATAATAATACTTATTATGCTAAAAAAAGAAAAAAGATATTACTGCGAATAACGTTCAAACTGTTGTCCCCTATGAAATGTTGCTCCCAATAGAATGGCTGCAGTGACATAAAATGTATGTAATGTAACTTGATACGTTAATAACCAGAAGTTATAGTTTCATACAAAGGGAAAATTAAAGAGGATGAATTTCATCATTTCATCATGTTTGGAGAGCAGACGAATATTTTCAGTTCACTGTGTCAGAAAATAGTTCAGACTACAACATGTATGCAGTATTTGATTTGCTCTTAAAAAAAGAGGCTAAATTAATGTGGATTAATTATTAAGTTTAAGGATCAGAAATCTGACTCTGACATCTAAAAGATGAATAAGTTGTTTAAAAGACTCAAAGACATTTTGAAAACACAAACAACCCCAGCAGGATTGTTTCTGTGTGTAGTTACCGACTCTGTCCGCTGGGTGGGAGTGTTGTGTTTGTGTTGAGGGGTCTTTGGTGTGTGATGGATCTCACGTCGAATCTCCAGTGTCGCCGCGTTTTTAAACCTTTAACATCCACTATGAAAAAAAAAAAATCCGATTTAATCCACAGAGATGTGAAGTTGGAAACGCTTTGTTTACAGTAGGCAGGTTGAACTACAGGCGCAATTATGTTTTACACCTCCTTATTTTGAAAGTGCTTGCAGATTTACACAAACATGTGATAACCCGAAACAGCTGCTGTGTTAAAAAGCTCCAACAGGAAATGACTCAGACTAAATGTTTTTGTTTTTTTCATACAATTAAACATTTTAACGTTCTCATCGTCAATGAACAGTTACTAAGTTGGAGTAAAAAGGGACATTCGGTAGTATTAATAGGGAGCAATTTGAACACAGGGAAAAGACAAAGTTGACGACGAAGCTCTATTTCAGAGGCTCCTTAACGGCATCCACAAAGTTCAGTGCAACAAACAAATAAGAAGTAAGTGTTGCAGTAAAAGATATTTCTTGCTCTGCATGGTTGTTTCAAAAGGCTGTTAACGGCAGTGCGGGGGAACAGCTGGTAGGGAGGAACATTTCTGACACCAAGTGGTGTAGTGTGCAGCGCTCTTAGGAGCTCTCTCTCACCCTCTCTCTCACTCTCTCTCGAATTTTGTAATTTAAAAAAAAAAAGTTACGGAAATTATCTTCAAACCAGAAAAGCATTGTAAAAAAATAAAAAAATAAATAAAACTTAAACTAATGTTTGCGTTGGAATTCTCCTTCGGTGTCCAGAAGAGAACGGGTGAATATAATAATAACTTTGATTAGCAGGAAGCAAATGTTTTATTCGCCCCCTCGTTAGCCATTTGCTACATTCGCATTTGTGTGACCGTAACTTAAAAAAAATATTTTGTCCACCATTTTTGAAACAATGTCAGCGACGTCGGGAGAATATCAAGACTGATCGTCTATCGCGATATTGCATCGTGCAAATCTTTCGCTCAAATTCAAATATTTCAACTTGAGTGAGTGAGGAGAATGACGAGATAAATTTACGCCAAATTAATGTCTATTTGACTTTGTATGTAATCTGAATCTGAATGTAATCCCCTGAACGCACCTTGTAAAACAGTATTATCATGCAGAAAAATGTAAAGACGCATCATCTCGCTGTAATTATTCCACAAATCTCTGTTTGTCTTTACGTCTGATAAAGCTTGGCTTTTTCTGCACTGAACGCTGATTGGCTGAAATGTAGTTACATCACACACTGTACTTCAATCTACTTCTCAGCCAATCAGCATTCACATAGCTCTTCTGGCAGGAAATAAGAATTTTTGAATCTTTTCAGATCTCAAGTTTGACAGCATTACACAAATTCAAGTAAGATGAATAAATTAAACTATTTCAGTGATATTCAATGAAATTAAAATAGAAAGATTTTTTAAATGGAATGAATAAACAAAAACAAAAAAAGGAACAAAACCTCAAATAACACGATTAAAAGTGTCGTCGGCCGGCCTGATCTCCTCGGGGCAGGTTGCTCCATGGAGCCCCAGAGGGCCCCTGACTGCCAAAACTCTGCCCCCCTTCGGTTTCCGGCCGGGCCTCCGGAACATATGAAGTCCTCTCAAACTATGCACTGCAGCTCATATGATCCTGAGAGGTCATAAACGTGAGTGTGAGGAGAGAAAAAAAAAAGCCTTAAAAGAAATCAGCAAGATCTTTAAAACCCATTGTAAAGTCAGAGTAAAGAAGCTAAACCAGGAGTGATTGGGTCTGTGACGAGCAATATAATGCAAATAGCCACGTGTAAAGTACAGTGACACGATGATGTTTCTGTATTCCCATACGAGTATTAACTGTCAGATATACGGGGAGAAGAAATGATGATGTGTTCCAAGGTGACAGTGAGTCGGGAGCTTCCTCTGGAGGATTCAGAACACAACAGGGAACAGAAAGCTTGATGGTGTTTCCCATCGATGTTCAAGCCTCTTTATTTCTGAAATTGTAGAAATACCTTTAAAAAAACAAAAATCGGTGGTAAGTCCTGAAACTACCAAAAGATACGATTCCTGTTTCCGTCGCGTCAAAGAAACTTAGTGAGAACTTTCATGTTTCATTTCATTTGTCTCATGAGGCCCCCTCAAGTAAGTTCAACTAAAATCCAACAATCCAAGATGCTGAACAGAATTAGTTCTGTGGTCGTGGTCTTGTTGTGAAAAGTTACACGTCTTGATTTATGCGTCCTCGTGGACTTGTAGCTGTTAAATGGACTCGCAAGCTTTTCTTTTTTCCTTTTCTTTTCTTTTTTTACTATTGACTGGCAACAGTTAAAATGTCAGTTGAATGAAAATGGAAACGACAAAGTCGACTTTTACTATCGCAGCCATCTTCACTCGCAGAAGGCTGAGTTAGTAGACTGTATGAAGTTGGCTGAGGGGGGAAAGTGGAACTTTTCTTTAAAAAAATATCTCTTTAAAAAGTAAAGTCAGAGTATTTAACTGTGCCAAAAGTGAGATGTTATAGATTTAGTCTAAAAACAAACATTTATGTGTTTGAATAATACAGATATTTAGTTAAAAGGACAGCACACATCATATAATATTATTATTAGTATTATTATTTTAATTATAAGGCCTTAAGGAGATGCTCCAAGACAAACACAAGGGACCTGATGTGTTTTATCAACATGTCCACTGGGGGCAGACAGAGAGTAAACGGTCATAACAGAGAGTCTCAATCAATAGAAATAAATAAGACAATAACAAAAAGAAGTAATTCCATACTGTATTAACCTTAAAATATCTTCAGGCTATACATCAATATTATAGTTTCATGGGAAAGCTGCTGTACATGGAAACAATCTACAAATCCCAGAGTTTACTGCAATTAATTAAAAGTCTGCGTGTTTGTTTGTTCTTACTATTTGAAAAAAACAACAACCTATGTATCAGTAATATTGTAATTTGTGAGAAATAATATTCCAATATTAGATCTCACAGACATAACATGTTAACATGCCTCCTCCGTATATCGGTACAATTATAATTCAATAAATGTTCAATAACCAGAGGAAGGGAAGTCTCGTCATATTTTTGAATATTGTCTTCACACATCCGTAGACAGTTAAATGTATATTGTCTGTGTCTTTCTGTTACAGTGTGAGAAGGAAAGAGAATCTGAAAGTTTTAGGTACAAAATATAAACCGTGCGTAAAAACGTCAGTGGAGATAAAAAAATGTTTTTTAATTTTTTTTATCATTGATTAAAAACGCAATTGCCTAATTTTTTCCCTTTAGCCTGTGTTTTAATGAATTTGTATTTTGATGAGTCGTGTGTTTGGGCACATGCGTGTTTATGTTCCATTGGTGCAAACCAGTGGTGCCACAGCTTGATTTATTAATAAAACTTCTCATTTTCGATTTGTGTGAGGAGGACTTTAGATTAAATTGTTGTAAATTTGGGGAGGGGTGGATCATTTTTTGTTATGTAAGTTATATAATATTCGGTTTTCCATTACTGTTAAAGAGCCGATGCTTTCCGCTGCTCAAACCTCGTTGTCGACAAAAAACAGGCGCAAACCCAAAATAATGCGCAATAAGGCCTCTGGAAAGAAATGGTGTGTGTGTGTGTGTGTGTGTGTGTGTGTGTACCTCCTTTTGTGTGCGTGTGTGTGTGTGCGTATTTATTTATTAGGAAATACAGCTTTCTCTTGAGTGCAGCTGCTATAAATCCCCCTTTCTCTCTCACACACACACACACACACACACACACACACACGGCGGGCCATAAAAACTAGAGTTTTACGAGTCTGCGCCGGCCGCCATTGGCCCTCTTGGCGGTCATGTGTGCGCGCGCGGTGCATACCCTCGCCGGGCAGCCTCGACCCCGCGCGCTCTCGGTGAAGCGCAGAAGAACGGCTCGTCGGCAACCCCCCGCGCGCGCGCGCCTCCATGTACGGTAAAACAAAAACAACAAAAAAAAACAATTCTCTGCACATTCATCATCTCTCTGTATGTGAAACGTCGTGTTTCCCTCAACAGAAAATAACACGTTATTAAGGTTTTTTTTTTTTGCAAATGTGCCTCGTTCCCACCGAAGTAACCGAACAGGCGAAGAAATGGAGAAAGAAAAAAAGTTCTCGTTCACATGCACGAAATGCTACGTCGTAGATTTCTTTTGCATGATCTCCCTCTGCCCTGTTTCCAGGCCTTCGTACTCTGAAAGATGTTACATTTTGTATTCGTTTCCTCAGGATGCTGCAGGGGAACATGGAGTCCAGCAGACCAACGCCGCCGCCGCCGCCGCCGCTGCTGCTCGAATCAGGTACCGACTCCGAGCTCTGACGTGTGAATTTGAATCGATTGTCAAACGTGATCTCCTCCATCAACCACTGCTCCTCGAAGTGTAGCTCGTGTGTGGGTGGATCCTGTTGGATTGTTGCGTTATTAATGCGCATGGATCGATAGAGTTTAATTCCTATGGGTTTGAATAATAGATGCGTTTAACAAGAGTAGAAGGAGTTCTTTGGATTGCACCGTCTGCAGAATGACAATGAGGATGTGTACGTGTAGACTCTACCGTGTCTGCACAGTGCAGATTAAAAACTATAAGATTCAAGTCTTGAATATTAAACCTCTCAAGGCAAGACTGCATATCTGGGAACGCAGGACTGTACAAGTGTCACCAGGGGGGAACAGCAACATCCTTTGTGTTTTCATTTGTGTAAAAAAAGAAGAAAAAGAAGACATGCCGAGTTATAGGTCACACGTCCCAGGCCTGATGCAGGAGATTCATATATATGTATCTACGAGTCAGTGAATAGTGAAATACAAATTTTCAAATCGATCAGTTATTAGTTGAATATATGTGACAGGAGGTCTATTCCATCAAAGTGCAGCTCGATCACGGTCCTCGGGGAGGGGATAAGACACATTTGACCCTTTTTTTCTTTTAAAAATGCAGATGCATGTGCATTTGTCCACTTTCAGAAGATGCGGTGGTTTCAGTGTATCGAGCACAAAGATGTGTAATGTGTCTGTGCAGCTGAAAATCATTGAAAAAAAAAGAAAAAAAAGAAACAACATCTGGTTTAAAGAGCTGCATCATCTGCCCTCTGAGATTTCTCCTGCATCTTCGTTGTGGCTTCATGTCACACGTACTGTATATCTTTTGGGGGTTTGCGTTGAGCAGAGAATCAGAATGACTCGCTTCCTCCTCCGCAAAACAGACAGATGGACAGAACGAGACAGAAGGGGTCGTCTCCTCTGTGTGTTTTTGTTCCTGTTGTTGTGTTTTTTACGAGGGCGAGAGGGACAAAGAGGCTGAAACACACAGTATTTTCCTTCTTTCCCAGGAGGGCAGCAGCAGCAGCAGCAGCAGGCTGAGGCAGAGGGGTGTGTGAGACAGAGACAGACAGAGAGACAAAGACAGTATTTCACCGGTGCTGCTCAGCTGAACTCAGCTGTGGCACTCAGTATTTACAACCTACTGCAATGCGGCAGGGAATCTGTGTGTGTGTGTGTGGGTGTGTGTGTGTGTGTGTGTGTGTGTGTGTGTGTGTGTGTGTGTGTGTGTGGAGAGGAGGGGAGGGGGGGTGTACTTCTGTGTCAGTGTATGTGTGTGTGTGTGTGTGTGTGTGTGTGTGTGTGTGTGCATGGGCAGAGAAACAAAGAGACAAAGGGAGTGACGCTGCAGAGAATGAGACAAACATTGAATTAAAGCCGGATCCCGACTGACTTGAAAAACATGAAACAAAAGACAAAACACACACATGACGAACATGTCTCACTGTCTCTCTCTGTTTCTGCAGGACGGTGCAAAGACCCCGGAGACACCCGGACGTGTGCGAAGGAGAAAACAACTTGCAGGTTGGTCCCGAGAGATTTTTTACAAACATCACTCGTCTGCATTTATAACAAAACTTTGTTTATTCGGAGGCAAACACATATTTTTCCTCGAAATGAAGCATAAAAAAACCTTCATGAATATAGATAGTGTGGGATGAAGATCATCACTGTTCCTAAAGGCCCGTCTGTCTGTCATGGCTCGTCTGTAATGGTTACACCCATCAATTTTAATTTTGCTTTTAATTGATCATTTTTTAGAACTCACACATCTGGAAGAGCGTATTCAAGGTGAAGCAGTTGGCTGTAATAATCAGATAAAGAAAACTATTTGAAAAAAAGAGAATGATTGAATACAACAAGCTGCAATGTTAAAGATTTGATAAAACAATGATCTATCATCACCCACAGATTCTGTTTCACATAACAACAGTAAACCCGTTTTCTGTAGGATTAAACCATTATAAATAATAAGCATGTTGAGTCAAATTGCACCAATTTGTGACTGTCAATTTTGGGTTAAACTATCATTTTAGATTTGCATGCAGAGTGTGCAGTTGATGTAAAAAACCAGCAGGGGGCGGTATCGGCCAGGTAACAGTTGACTGCAGATGTTTCAAAAAAAACAACTGCACAGTGATTTGTTATTAGAACATTAATACAGATGTTATATTCTTTATAAATTATAGACTCATATTTGCATGTCTTAATACACATGATGAGTCACTAACAAATGCAACAAATTCAATCTAACACTATGAATACTTTGGAAAATTGTCACAAATGAAAACCCAGCTACTTCATCATTTAAAAAAAAAAGTGAAATAAGAATAAGCAAATCTTAAAATGAGACTTTTTACAATATTGTAAAAACCCACCGTTTCGTTGCCTCTTGGTCAGACTACAGGTACTGTTGCGCATCGTGTGAACACTAGGCGGCGCTGCAGCTTCAAGAATGACACCTATAGCCTATTAAACCCAGTTCAGCCCCTTTGCGTAACGACACCATCTTCCCTTCAGTTCAGCAGAGCTCTTTTTTCCCCAGTTACCCTGAATGCACCTCAAGCAGAGCGGCTTCATCCCCTCTGCTGTTCCGAGATATAGATATATATAAATATATATATATATTTTTTTTTTATTATTATAAGGGTCTGGACGTGATTTCAGATCACAGCAGCTAGGAGGCGTCATCAGACAGGACGCCAATAAACCAGAGGACCATAAATTATGGAATCAAGTAGCGTTGTGGTTTGAAAAAAAAAGAAAAAAGAAAATGGCCGTGACACTTTTGTTAATTATAGTAAAGATAAAGAAGAAGTGTTGTTCTGCACCGGAGGTCTTGAACACGAAACCTCGTAATGTTAAACAGAATGAAAGAAGAAGAAAAATAAAAAAAAGGATAAATACCGGATGCAGACAGAGAAGGAAACATGATTTTAAATTATTAAAATTGCATAAGAATTTCTTCATAGACTATTTAAGTAATCGTTGAGTAAATGTGCCTTGATTCAGTTGAATTACAAACTTTTTGGGGTAATATTATCAATAGTATTAGCCTATTATTAGACTATGTCCATTTTTACTACGTTTCCATGAAGTAATCACTGAGAATACTAGCCACAGAGCTGCAAAAGCAAAGTGGTGTCCAGTTTGACACACACACACACACACACAGACACACACAGACACACACGGACACACGCACGCGGTGTGTTTTCACAAGAGTCCGTTTATGGCTTTATGGCTCCCCATTTACGGAAATCAAAGCAGGAAACAAATGTTCCAAACAGCATTCCAGGAACATCCGGAAAAATGCGAAACGGCGTTTTTTTTTTAGTCTCTGCTGCTTGTTTGTTGTTTGTAGGAGGAAAGACGCGCAGTGAAACACACGCGGGGGTCGGACACACACACACACACACACACACACACACAGGCTCAGAGACAGCATTACGCACGAAAAGCAAAGGCCCACGATTTTTTTTTGTTTTTACGCACAAAATTCTCTCCCTTCACAAAATGTCCCATGACAACAAAAAATGCTGACATCCTATTATTATTATAGCAACCTGAAATCCCGGGTTAATTCATCATTATAATAATAATAATATATTTCGATTCAAAGTCTCAGAAAACAGAAAAAAACCGCACACCCCAAAAAACAACAATTTGCGTTAATAACGTAAAGCTAAATATTCACAACCACAACAACAGCCACAACATCCAGAGATTAAAGTGTGTGTGTGTGTGTGTGTGTGTGTTTGTGTGTGTGTGTGTGTGTTTCTTCTCCCCCCTTTGGCGCCATTATCGAATAAAGTGCAGGACCTTAATAATTTATGAACCCGCGTGGGAGCAAGTGAGAGAGAGAGAAAAAAAAAGAGAAGAAGAAAAAAAAAAAAACTGGGAGCACGTGACGGTAATAAAGTGTGTTTTATTGCTGGCGGGTTGACAAGCCCCAAAATATATAACTCAGGGAGAAGAGCCGACAGGCGGCCAGATGGGGACCGGCAGCAGATTATTTGTCCGAAATCAACAGAATGCTCTTTGTGTGTCGCGGCGGGCGCAGGGAGACGGAGACGGTTCCGACGCGATCCGCTCTCCGGTGCCGCGCCGCGCCGACGGGATTCTAACGGTCACGAGCGAACCGTCGTGTTTTAACGCGAGATCAGCGCGGAGCAAGTAAGTGGAGACTTGTTTTCATATTTTTGGCACAGATATGAAGTTATGACTGTCAAAGAGGGCAACGGGGGCACATGGATGGAGGAGGGGGAGGGAGGGAGGGAGGGAGGGGAGTGTTCCCCTGGATTAAAGCTGTGGTCCGGGGACCCGACCCCCACGCCCCCCCCCAAGGGAGAGAGTGAGGGGATCCAGAGAGCCACCTGTAGTTTAACATATAATCTAATTAAATTGTGGATTTATTTATTTGGAAAAACTCTCCCGCGTTAAATTCAATGACTTTCAAGGTCACGATTCGCTGAAATTCAAGGCTCCTTTGAGGGAAAAGACTAAACATCAGCTCTCTGGAGATTTTTTCTTTGTTGCTGCTGTAATTCTCCTTTTCTTTAAAAATGTCAAGTTAGATAATTATAAGATTTAAGACTGTTATGGCTACGTCGACACAACTATTCAATATATAATCAAACTCTGAAAATATGCAGGAACCAGTTTAAAGATCCTAAAAAACATCTACACATCGTTCAATTTGTTCCATTGGGACGAAGGAAATGTTTAAATGACATTCAGCTCATAGTATGGAAAAGTGGGCGATGCCAATATCACTTCATTATGATTATGATTTTTGAAGTTTGAGGGAATCTGTTGGAAGCCCCTTAACATGAAAAAGCACATGTATGCGTGCGTGTGTGTGTGTGTGTGTGTGTGTGTGTGTGTGTGTGGATATCTGCAACATGTGTGTTCCTAAGTGTGTGTGGCCTGCAATATTCTGAAGAAGAGAAACAGTATTTCATATGTTGATGGTTAAAAGACTTATTTATGGGATTTTAAATATAGGCCTGTCACTAACTACTTCCTCTACACGTCTATTACTAGTACTAATATATATTTTTATGAAGCACTATAGCATCAGAATCTGTTTATGTCTGCCGCATTGAAATCATTTTTACGCATCTTCTTCTGGTTCGTGCGGATTTGTAAACAGATGATGACACCAGGGCACGGCCTATAAACAACCAGAGAACAATATACCAACAGCCTATGACGAGGAGAAGGTTGTTGTTTTCTATTACAGTCGCAGCTGCAGGGCGCCCGCTTATTATATAACTGGGAAAAAACGGTCGCATTCATCTTTTAAACAACCTTTTACGCAAATAGCGTCGAGGGTCGTGGCACAATTTGGCGCAGGGATAAATTGGCATTACGCACAAACGGAGGATAGTGTTTTTAACCTATTTTACTTAATTTCATTACAATGGCATAAAATGCTAACTATTATATTTAGAAAAATATCAAGCAGTCACGTAACACATTCCTAACATCTGTCCTGATGTTTTCAAAGTCACATGCAGATGTTGGTATTTGAGTAAGGACCATTATTTACTAGCCTATATTCCGTATTTAGTATTGAAATATGTTTTTAGCCAGATACACACATAATCATGGTTGTAATTTTACCCATTAAATATAATATAATAACACCACATATTCATCCTATCATTATGTTATATAAAACAGATCCGGTTCAACAAAATAATCCAATTGCAGTCACGTGATTTCACTCGATTCAGAGCCAATAAACCGATCCGATTAATTGTAATTCGCTCCTGCCTGTAAGAGTAATAAGGTGATAATGAATTCTACAAATGATAAGATCTGAATCAAACTCAGTGTCTGGATTTCCTCATCCTTTCATCGCGCCTATAAATAAATGTACAGTCAGAATTTTGTTGCAGCCTCCACATGTTCGCCACTGGTCAGTCCCCGAGACGCGCGCGCGCGCGCCGTGCGGTTCCCATCGTGCCAGGGCGGCCTGGAGGTCGCTGCAGTTAATGTCTAAACCGGGTTAGAGCTGCTCCCAGCTCGGCTTTGACCCGGCCAGAGGGCCAGAGGGCCGGGGGCGGAGGGGTGAGCCGGCGGTCAGCCTGTCTAAGATGAAAAAGTGAAACGACCCCGCGGGAGAAAGAAAAGCGGCACGTTTGAATGGCTTTATATCACAAAACCGAAGGGTTTATCAAAACGGTTACATAAGAGTTATGACGTGACGTTTATGTGATATGATGTTATAGTGCCGCGGTTTGTGGCGACGAGGGCCTGGATTCACACATGGAAAACCTGGTCTGCATGTACATTTATGAATTCTATAAGAATAAAGTAAAAAATAATAATAAAGTCCTATACAGCCTGTTATGGAAACATTTAATTGGAGCAGTCCTCCTGTTAAGATTACAAATTACCATCTGACGTTAATCAATACTCAATACCAATAATTGAAAATGGATATACGAGGTGATCAAACGACTGAGTGGCGCAGAAAAACACAACAAAATCCCATCTGCGCGTATTATAACTCCATATTAACACGTTTAACCCTTTATAATTTGGGCCTTTTGCACAACAATAATCTGGAGTGAGTCCGCGGCGGAACAATGGGACCTCGCGACTCCCGCAGGTCCGAGTGAACTCTGCGTGCCCCCCCCCGTCCCCCCCCGTCCCCTCGTCCCTCCCCAGCTCGCGGGGCCCCTGCGTGGCCCTGTCCAGCTCGCAGGACTAATGAAACGGTGAACCAGCGGTCAACGATTCGGACTGACCCTGGCGCGACCCGACGGCAGCCAGGCTACATTCTTAAAAAGAAGAATGCCCTTTTCAACAACTTAAAAAAAAAAAAAAAAACGAAGCATCGCAACCCGTTGTTGTTGTTGTCTCAATAAAATAAAGAAGAAGGGGGCAGTCCACCACAGTCCGGAGCTGGCGGAGACCCCCATTCAGAAGGTGCGAGCTAATGACTCTCGGTTCTTCAAAAAAAAAAAACCCTAAAAGAATTTAAGGCTGGAAATAATTGTGAGAAATGAAAGTTTTAGGTCAAAGTCTCCAGGATTAATAGTCTCGACCTGAATGGAGCGTTTCTGACCATCTGCAGAAAAGCGCGGTCATTATTCAAACCACATCAATCTGGATTGTTCCAAAAGAAAAAGGAGGAAAAAAATCAATGTTTAGCTCAGATTTTTAAAACACCATCTTTGTGTGTGTTTATGAAATCTGGTTGCCCATATAAAGTTCTGCTGCTCTTGTAGCTGCAGCGACAAATGGTTTGGGGGCAGAGTTTTCACCAGCCGCTCGCTCAAATGGGCCATGGGAATTTAGTAAAGTGTAAACAGCTCCATAAAAAAAAAAAAAAAGGAAAGAGAGAGTCTCAGGCCAGGGCAGAGGAGAAAACAGATGATTGCTGCAGGGCGAAGAGAGGAAACTGAAAATCTCGTCGGTATCTGGATGAAATTTTTGCAGTAAATACACAAAACCCACCCACAAACACAGCAGCATATCATCTGTGCATATGTTGGAGAATAACTGTGACCAGTATTGGAAAAAGATGAGGATAACGTCGCCCGGTATGGTGCATACAAATCTATACACTGTATACGTGAACTACGGCTGCGACTGACCATCGTTTTCATCACCAGTTAGTTGTTTGCTCCATAACATGTGGGAAAATGTGGATCGTGTTTTTGATTGATTATGTTTTGTTCACACACCAAAAGATATTCAGTTCACCGTCACAGAAAGCGGGAAAGTATTCACGTTTTAAGAAGATGAAATCACATGAATCAATTATCAAAACAGTTGGTGATTAACTAAGTGACTGTTGCAGCTCTGCTGTTAACCCTCCATTTAATGTGTGTCCGAGCTAAACCGGCGCACAAAGAGACAACACTTGAATCGATATCTCTGGTGCTTCCACCGGTCTCCTGACAGCACATATTAAATTATGAATCCATCTATAAAGGGGGCTGATGTTGGGCATCATGCATCCAACTCTAAACTAAATGTTATATTTACCCTCAGGCACCGCGATTCTCTCTCTTACTCCCAATTAAAAAGGTCCAGGCCAAGTTCAGGATTCCCCCCATTAGCCTCCCATTTAAAATGCAGCTCACCCTGCGAACCGGTCGCGTGTTCACCAGCAAACTTTGCCAAGTGGCCGTGTCGTCGTTAACGATGGAGCCGACATGACTGACTGGTGAATGTGTGAAAGACAAAACAGCCCTCGACTGTAACTGATTCCTTTTTTTTTTCGCAGAATCTAAAATCAGAATCGTGTTTTATTGCCAAGTGGGTTTCTCACATATCAAGGAATTTGCTTTGGTGACGGGTGCAGAACAAACATAGTTCATATAAAAGAGAGGATAAAGCAAATTAAATTAAAAAAAAAAGCATTGTAATTGCAAGAGAAGAACAATAAACTTATATAATGTATAAAAAGTAAAACTATATAAGAGCATGCAATATGACAAGTTGTGCAATGTGTTGCTGGGATCTATAGGTTGTTATTAAATAGCATCAGTAACAAATTTTATATGATATTTCAATGATAATTCACATATCTTACTTAATGTATACTTGTGCACCAATAAATGAATGGTCAAATATTAGGTTCATCTATAAAATTGTTAGATTTTTTAATTTTTTTTAATGTTTTTCTTTGATATTTAATATATCGCAGTCCCAACAGCGAGTATGACCTCAATAAGAAACATATTTCCATTAATACCTCTCATTATAAGCTTTGAAAAGATGGAATATGAAGCTAGCATTTAGCAGTATAGGACAAGATTGTACAGGTGTAATCTATTGGAAAGTGAGATTGCTTTTAACAATGAAAAGTGCTCTATGAATGAAATTTCTTAATATTATTATTATTATTATTATATAAAGTGTTGAGCTCGATGAAAAGCTTTGGCACTGACCAGTTATCACATCATAATATTGTGCTGAATTATATATTATCCTGGAGTGTGTGTTCAAATATTAATGCATGATTTCAAAGTATATGTCCGACACCTTTTGTGTCGTATAATTAGAAATGAGACTGTGGCTGCAGGGACAAGATTGCTGACTGTATATCCACTGACGTTTACTAATGCTGGTGTTTACTATTAATATTTAATTGGCGTTTACTTGTTACACCGTTTAATTCCCTTTCCAGTGGAAGATGGTTTTTCCTAGATATATCCACCTTGTCTTCACGGTGCTGCTGTTAAAAGCAGCCAGGGCGACTATAGATGATGGACTCGCTTGCCTATACAGTAATTACACTGTAGGTATGAAAATTAATGTGGTAGACGCCCCGTAATGAGTTATTGATGTCAAAAAAGCTTCACGCGCCATTAATGCCTTCGATAGATTAACACAATGACGCCGATTCATCACATGTTGGACAACAGAAACATGCACTTCTTTAAAAATATGAAGGGACAGGTTGAATGTCTATGATATAATAATATAACAATCTGGGAATGAAGACGTGATCGTCAGCAGACGTCGCCTATATATACCCTGTAGAACCGAATGTGTGTGGAGCTGCCTCGGTCACAGATTGGGTTCTAGGGGAGTCTATGGGCGATGACTAACCATCCCGTCACAAACCCCCTGGACCGGGGAGGAAGAGGACACGAGCACTGAGGAAGGAGCAGTTGTACTGTACCGTCTTCTAGGTCGGCAACCAACCATTATTTTCATAATCGGCTAATCTGTCGATTATTTTTTCTCGATTAATCGATTAGTTGTTTGGTCCATAAAATGTCCATCGTGTTTTCCCAAAGCCACCAAGATGATGTTTTGTTTCGTCCACACAACAAAGATATTCAGTTCACTGTCACTGAGGAGCAGAGAAAGCAGAAAGTATTCACATTTAAGAAGCTGAAATCAGAGAATTTGGATTCCCCATAAAAACGACTTGAAACGATTAATCGATTATCAAAATAGCTGGCGATTGATTTAGTGGTCGATTACTAATTGCAGTGCTCTATACTTCCAATATGTGATCGTCCGGACGGATCATTAGATGGAGCAGGATGGTTTGCACACACACTCACACACACCGAGTTATACGCCACTGGATCAGATTCCCCCCAGTGACATTAAAGGGTCTCCTCAGTTAATTCCTGAATTATATATATATATATATATATACATCTGCAATCACAAGTATATATGCAACAATAGAAATACCTTGATCTGCAGGATGTGCATCATGTGCACCGGAGGAGTTTTAATCAAAAATGATGTAAAGCCCATTCAAATGACCAGTGTGGCTGGAATTCTTTTGTAAAGATATTGGTGCACAGCAACAAAAATAAATATATATATTGTTATATATTGTTATATCGATATCTTTAATGTCACTAACTGTCTGATTGTCGTAAATGTTTAGAATACAGTATAATCATCCCTGGGTGAATAGAAATACTGAGATTTCTGAATATAGAAAAAGGAATTTTGGCACCACCCCACCAGTTCCCTAAACAAGTGGCATCCAGCCACTTGTATTCCCTGTACGGAAGCTCGAGTCATTCACTTGTAAAATAGTCTTGAACAAACAACCCATAAATTCTGACAGATTAAAGCCCATATCATCTCTATAGTTCACGTGGAACTCCGCTCAGCCGCGTGCCAAACATCTCCGCACGTGAGCTCCCATTTTGGCACCGGCGCGCCAAGCAAAATTCATTTTCTCCCTCGTCCCTTTATTAACAGTATCATTACGCACGCGGCGGGCTGCGTATTCAAGTCGGAGGAGGGGTAATGGCCGCAGGACGGAGCCATTAAAAGGGAAGGTTGTCTTGGCTGCTGCGGCCTCAGAACCTGCAGCATCTCCTCGGGGAGCAGCTGCGGCCACGAGAGCAAATCCTCGTGAAATCCTGACGGATGGATATAACGCAGATTTATGGGCCTAATCCTCAGAGCAAAGATGACTTCTTTCTGTTTTTAAGACTTGGCATTTGTGATTTAGCTTCTTTTTTTTTGGAACAGAAGCGAGCAGTGAAAATATCCACGCATGCAGCAGCAGCAGCAGCAGCAGCAGCATCCTTGCGCAATTCTCTCTTCGTGTGGGGGCTCAGGGGGTTTAACATATTCCCACTTATCTCTGTCGCCCCCTTTTTTTCGATTTTGCATCCAGCATAATTCAAAAGCCCCTGTCTCATTTCTCTCTCTCTCTAGCATCATTTTTTTTAAAAAGACAAGCAATGCATTTATTTTGTGCCCCCCTCCTGCATGGAGGTGAACGGGACACCTCGCGCTGACCCCGCGCCCGAACAAAGCCCAACGACTAGTCACTGTCTGGGAACCTTTTATTCCCCCTTGTTCTTTTATTCTCTCCTGCGCCGCGGCCACGTTTTTGTTGCCCGCGCCCTTTGACTCGCCACAAGGCCAAATATGGCCCCGGCCAGTCGCCTCAATATGGGCGAGATTAATTTTTCAGCTCCGGCCATCTGTGAGGGATTGGGGGGGGGGGGGGCTGTAAGAAGTCAGTCCGCTTAGAGAGTCATAAATCTACAGTCCGTCCATTTTCAATAGGTGTGAGGGAGGGGGAGGGGGCGGTGGGGGAGATGGGGGGGGGGGGGGGTGCAGTGTGAAGCCTAAGCGACAAGATGAGATGGGGTCAGCAGCTTTATAAGATTCCTTATTTTTTTCCACAAAGTCCCACAAACATCTATTCTTAACCACGCACCCACCCACCGGGGCAGATCTTCATTAGTGCCCCGCCGTAATGAGCATCTTTTTTCCTATTTCTTACCACCCCATCTCCCCGCTTCGAATTATCCCATTACCGGCGTCTGACATAAACAAAAACCAAAACGAGTTGCCGCCTCTCATTGGCCGGCCGCGGGGGTCACGTGGCCCGCGCGGCCGTCCGTCTATTTGACAGCCGCAGGATGGCTCGGTGCCAGAGGGGGGAAAAAGGGGAGACAGACCGAGAGAGAGAGAGAGAGAGGGGAGAGAAAGAAAAATTAGTATTCTCCTACCGAGCCCTCGCTATAAATCAATCATGGACTCCTTCGTGGTGAGCTGTAAATATGCTGAGCCGCAGTTCCCGCCATGTGAAGAAGATTACAGTAATTTCAGTGACCAGGGGGGGTATTACAACAACCCCCAGGACAGTAGTGGCAGTTATGCGGGGGGCTACCAGCCCGTGCAACCCCCTCCGCCTCCATACGCACCACAACAAACCGGCTATCACCAACAACAACTCTCTCTGCAGGAGCATCAGCACCGGGAGGAGGATGGAGAGGACCACCACCAAGGTGGTGCAGCGGCGGCAGCGGCGGCAGCTGCGGCGGCGGCGGCGGCGCCCTTCACCGGCTACAGGGAGACGGACGCCGCCCCCGGCAAGGAGCAGCGGTTCCCCGCCGGTGACCTGCAGTGCCAGGCCTGGATGACCTGCGCGAAGACCGCTCAGGTGCAGCGGAAAGCGGCCTGCCAGGGCAGAGACAAGCCTCCCATCATCGTGTACCCGTGGATGAAGAAAGTGCACATTGCGCACGGTGAGATTTACATCTCCACACTCTCTGCATTTCACTTCTCCGTGACTTGAGTTTGTCTAATGCTCCTTGATTGTTTTTTTTTTTATTTTTTTTTATCTGCCAGGCGCACTCTCCTCTTTCTTTCTTTCTTTCTCTTTTCTCTTTTTGTCTTTCTGTCTCTTTTCTTCTGTCGCCCGTCCATTTGCGTTTTTTTTTGTTGTCGAGTTATTTATGATCTCAGTGAGAGTCAGGGAGAATTACAGCCCCTATAAAGTTTTATGGCCCTGCCACGGCGTGCGCGCTTGTGTGTGTGTGCGCGCGCGTACGTGTGAGTGCGTGTGTGTGTATATCTGGTGTGCAGCTGAACAAAAAGAAGAGTTAAAAGTAAAAAAAAAAGAAGAAAAAAAAAAGTTTCTTGGATCTCTTCCCAGTGGAATTAAGATCGAACCTGCGATAGGTTCGGGGTAATGCACATAGGAATAATTACTAATTAAATCTTTGACTTGTCTTTAATTCTTCCTTTTCTTTGTTGTTTTTTTTCTTCATTTTTCCAAAATAGTCAACCCGAACCACCTGGGCCCGGAGCCGAAGCGGCTGCGCACGGCCTACACGCGGCAGCAGGTCCTGGAGCTGGAGAAGGAGTTCCACTTCAGCCGCTACCTGACGCGCCGGCGCCGCGTCGAGGTGGCCCACGTGCTCTGCCTGTCCGAGCGGCAGGTGAAGGTGTGGTTCCAGAACCGGCGCATGCGCTGGAAGAAGGACAACAAGCTGCCCAACACCAAGGGACGGAGCAAGAGCAAGAGGGCGACGGACGACAACAACAACAACAACAACAACAACAACAACAAGAACCACAACAGCAGCAGCAGCAGCAGCAGCAGCAGCAGCAGCAGCGACAGCGACGTGAAGGCGGTGATGATCACCGTGTGATCCGGGTTCGAGCACCGGTTGGCCGCAGCCACGTTAGCACCTTCACTCTCTCTCTCTCTCTCTCTCTCTCTCTCTCTCTCCCTCTCCCAATGCTGAGATCCAGATAATAACTGCGGTCCTGAAACAATTCCTAGAAACTGCTTTAAAACGGATCCATCCACAATACCAGCAAATGGCTTCATAAATACTTCCAACAGTATTTTTTTTTTTTGCCACATATTTAAAAAAACAAAAAAGGTTTTAAATATATCTGTGGTGCAGACGTTGCACTTTTTAGTCCGATATTTAATGCTTCGATTCTTGCATTTAAGGCTGCCATCAGTGATGAGCCTATATTCTATATTATCGATTCATCTATACCATTTATTTGATCAGATAATCGACTTATCTTTTTCCTCTGTGAAATGAAATGCCACGGTGAAAAATATCAATATCACTCTCTCAGATTTCCTCCACCTCCCACCAACAGTTCAAACCTCAGATCCATTTTAATGTGACGCGGAAGGGAAAAGTATGAAAATCCACATTTGGGCTTAAAAAACTGCGTTTTTTTCCCTTTAACAAATAAGATGGTTAAATTATTTTTTTCTGCCTATCTACTAATTGAGAAATCGGCTTATCACTGCAGCTACATCGAGGGTAAAGAGGGGCTGTAAATGGTCCGACATTTTTTTGGTGCAATTAGCGAGTTGTTTCGAGTTAAGACACAAAAGGCAGTCGTTGCCAAATCTCCCCCATCTGCGAGGAGCAGATTGTGTCTTTTGAAGAAAACAGGGTTTTTATTTCTACAGGGTAATCACGATACAGGGTTTTTTGTAGTAGCTACCTAAAAAAAAGAGAAAAAAAAGATGAAATAGCCTATGACTTATGAATATGCACATTACCAAAATGTTGTTTCCACAAACTGGGGCTTAAACTATTTAGAGAAGAAACACCAAATGATGCTGACCTGCAGAATTGGTTGGACGAACAATGCTTTTATTTTGTACATATAGAGGAGTATCGAAACACGATAAGTAGCCATATTCAGATTGTTTCTTATCTCCATAATTCATTCATTGATTTAGTGCGTAAAAGTCATATTACGCACAGGTTTTTAAATAAATAATAACTTAAAAAAAAACACAGACAAATCGGATGTACAAGTTTTTAAATGTACAACACTACAAGTCCAACATATGTTCTCAGGGTTACAGGGTTTTAACAAAAAATACATTTTTTGAAAGGTTTTATTGTTTGATGCAGCATCTGGAGGTTTTCAAATAATTCCTCTCTGAAATATTCGCAATGTCGCTATATGTTCTCTCTCTTAGATTCCAGTTTGATATGCTATTGATTTGTATTTTTTAGCCTATATATATATATATATATACACGATACGCCAGTACTTATTTTTTTATTTGTATTATTTAGAAGCATATTTTTATTATTCTTCGTAGCAAAAACAAGCATCGTCTCTTGTTCTTTTTCTATGTGTGTTCATTTTTGTAAAAAAAAAAAAAAGAAGAAGAAAGACAGAAGAAAGAAAACTCTTCGTGTAAAAAAAATTATATCTGGAAAGGTTTTGATAAAAATAAAAAATGTTTCAAGTTGTAAAGCTGTGGATATTTGCGCGTACACACACACACACACGCACGCACGCACGCACGCACGCACGCACGCACGCACGCACGCACACACACACACACACACACACACACACACACACACACACACACACACACACACACACACACACACACATGAACAGGGTACATAAAGGAAAAGTATAATGCATATTTAACCTTTAAAAACGGAGTGATCCTCTAGTCTCGCACAAGATCTTTCTGTTACAGTCATAACTCACGGCGGCGTTGAGAACAGAAGACAAATGTCCAGAGTGCGTGAGGTCTTCACCGAGATCCTTGTGAAAAATGTGACGATTTCTTTTCTCCCGTGGGGAAGATTTAAAAATGTGCTCCGAATTATTTCCGCAGATAAACTGTGATCCTGGACGTTTTATCATCATAGCCACACAAATGTATATATATACACTCTGAAGACCATATATACAGAGACATATAGACCAAATGTGTCGGTGTTGAGAGGCATCTGTCTCCAGATTCGACAGACGAGCAGCTGTTATGTCAACACACTAAGAAAAAAAAGCGTATTACTCGTTCTGTCTCTTTAAGTTGCCAGAATGTAAAGAATGTTAAATTATGATGATGGAATTTTATTCTTGTTTGTAAAGTCATAACATGGCAGATACACATTATATATTATATTTTATACACGTGGACTGTCTGTCAATCCTCAAATTGTTCATAGAGTCATGTGGAAGATCTTATATACAGACAGCATCTTGTGACTTCTCGGGCGCTTTTACGCATCGTTTACGCACGGCACATGTGGGAGAACACGGGTCACTTTAGGTGAGGGAGGGTGTGTGTGTGTGTGTGTGTGTGTGTGTGTGCGCGTGTGTGTGTGTGTGTGTGTTAGTGGCAGTAGGAGGATGTATGGGAAATGAGCGCAGGGAGAGCCATTAATTGGAGGCTTCCGGCCGAGACGCGGTTGGGTTAAAATTGTGCAGGAAAAGGCACAACACGACACGACAACGTGCAGGCTCTGGCTGACATCGAGGAAAGCAATCGACCGCCGCAAAGATGTGCAGCCAGTCCAACGGAAGCCCACACGTTCACTCCTCTAAAAATCTCTGCAATTTGATTTGCAGAGAGAGAAAAAGAGGCATTGGCTACTTTTTCCTTTTACTTGTGTCGCACAGCTGCGGGACACACTACACCCGAGATAAACCACAAAACAATGTCAATCTATAAATCCTGAGTTTTTATACTCTGATCATACAACACATACTCGATTATATATATCGTTTGTTCACGATATATCTTTCAAAGCTGCTCATAAATTTAACAGTAGTGCATGTATGATGATGATTGACACAGTGGCAAAAACAAAAGTAAATGTCATTTAGTTTAGTTTTAGTGTCAGAGATGTATGAATTGCATTTACACACACACACACACACGCACGCACGCACGCACGCACGCACACACACACACACACACACACACACACACACACACACACACACACACACACACACACACACACACACACACACACACACACACACACACACACACACACACACACACACACCAACCTGCAGTTTTCCAGTCTGGCTGCGGTGAAGCAGGGACGCCCTCATCTGGTCGCACACAGTACTGCAGCCTGATGGCGAGAGAAACGTGAGTAGATATGTTACATGTATTTCGATTTTGTTTTTAATTCGGACATTTTTTCTCAGTTGGTGAAAACAACCATAATTTTTTTAAATCATCCCAACCTTGTCTTTTATTTTTGTGGATTATTATTGCTTTTAAAACAATTATATTGTTTTGAAATCTTTCTTTCTTTCTTTCTTTTGAATAGATTAAAATTGTGTGACACTGCAAACAAAAACCCAACAAAAGAAAAATTTTCATAAAGTTCCATGAACAATATTTATGAATAAATGAATCATAAATGTCCGAAAAGGAGCAGGAGGATACCAAAGCTTATTGTATTCCCACCCCTTATTCAACTGCTTATAATTACTGAAACAAAACATAAGCAGCTATAAACACTTTGTTTTCTAAAATATTTTAAATATTTCTTACAATTGATATTTTTAAGCATTTAGTCACAGTGCACATTGACCAGAGAGAAGACAAGAGCAGCGGTCCCCAGATGTGGAACCAAAAAAAAAAGAGTCGGAGTAGCAGTTCCTCCCCCGGACACTAATAGCGGTGGGACCGGCCGGTGACTGCTGCAGAACAAGCACTTGCCCTTAAACTTGTCTGCAGTGGAAACTGACCTCACCTCGCATTAAAACACTCATTTGAGAAGGAAACATTACAGCAGCTGACACCATGTCGCTCGCGGCGGAGGCCTTCGTGTCGCAGATGGCAGGTAAACGCTGCGCCGCTGATCTTCTGCTATTGTTTGTTTAGCCTAGCTTCCCCCGTTAGCCACCAAGCAAACAGCGCTAACGTCCTGTCCTACACACGTCGAGCTGTCTCCATAAACAAACTGCGCTCATGACAGGATTCGTGTTTAACATACGAACCTTCTCGGGAGCACGACGCAGCCTTGTGTCGAGTTAGAAATACGATTTATTCCTGCGAAATCATTTTTTACGTCAGCCGCAAACGCAGCTTCCACAGATGAGCAGCTTCTCCGGTTGGAGGAGAACAGAAACAAACGGCCATTTTGGATCTTACACTCCTTAATGTAGAACGTTACCGAGATTTGGCCGCGTGTTATCGCGATAACTCCGGTGTTTTTTACTTCCGGTATCCACCTCTGACATCAACATGACTGAAGCGTTTATATAATTAAACATTTGGATGAATATGTGAATGGATTGGGATCAAGAGCAGGCTCAACAATTACTCTATGAATGTAATGTGTGTGTGTGTGTGTGTGTGTAGCTGCCGAGCCTTGGCCTGAAAACGCATCCTTGTACCAACCGCTGAAGGGTGAGTCACTTCATTCACAATGAATGAATGAATGATCAGTATTCATGTTGTTGTTGTTGTTTACATTACATAACTGTAAATTATGTATTTTATTTTCTAACAGAGGATCAGATCCTGCTGTCAGACTGCGCCACATCTCTCGCTGTTCAGGTGAAGTTCTGTTCTCAGTAAATGTTTTCAGCACAGAACTGTGGTAAAGTTTTAGGCCACTGAAAATAACTGAGAGATCTTTAAAAACAATAATGACATTAATGTTTTTTTAAGGAATTGCCTAGGGCTGCAACTAACATTATTTACATTATTTACATTATCGATTAATCTGTTGATTATTCGCTTTATTAATTGATTAGTTTTTTAAAGTTTTCTTTTGTCCCCACACAAGATGTTCAGTTTACTGTCACAGAGGAGCAAAGAAAATATTCACATTAAAGAAGCTGAAGTCAGAGAATTTTGACCTTTTTGTCTTTTCCTAAAATAGACTTGAACCGATTACTCAATTACCAAAAATAATTGGCGATTAATATAGTAGTCGGTAATTAATCGATTAACCATCTCTACTCTACACTATCGCCATTTAATTTCTCTTTGATGGTTTACTTGTTTTCCCGACTGAGTGAGTGATCTTTCTCCTTGTGTCTCTCCTGCGCAGGCCTACCTCAGGATGTGTGGTTTACCAGTGCAGGTGGTTTGCCGAGCAAACGCAGAATACATGTCACCTTCTGGTGAGTGCACATCGCTGCTGCTGCAGAGGCAGATTTTCTCTAATTTCTCTAACGCTTTATTAAAGTGTTTGAATCCCGACGGCGGCGTCACGGACTACTTGTATTGGCAACTGTTTTCAGTCCCAGTATCTTATAGTCACACATAATCTGATCGTTGAAGCATCTATATATAGGCTAAGATATCAATAACTCTATATTGTTACTGTTTTCGGCAATTGATTGACACAAATTCAGGTGAAACATTTTTGATCGTTTTGTGTTTATGTCTCCGCAGGTAAGATTCCCTTCATTCACGTAGGGAACCAGGTGGTGTCTGAACTCGGGCCAATAGTCCAGTTCACCAAAGCAAAGGTGAGTCGACACACAAACTGAAAAATGAAGATGTTGTCAGATTTATTATCACTGCCTGCTTATTGTTCAGAGATATGTTTTAAATAGTCTTAAGTTCTCACGTAGAAAAAACTTTTCTCTCTGTGTTTTTTCAGGGTCATTCTCTGAGCGACGGGTTGGACGATGTGCAGAGAGCTGAAATGAAAGCCTACATGGAGCTGGTCAACAACATGCTGCTTACTGCTGAGGTACACACACTCACACAAACACACACACACACACACTCACACGAACACACACACTCATCAACATTTCTGGATAATATCAACCGATCACTGAAGTCTCCTTTCCTCTCGACAGCTTTACATCCAGTGGTGTGATGAGGCGACAGCAGCAGAGGTGCGTACACTCGTACACTCGTCCTCCTTTTTTTTTCTTTTTCTCCAGTAGTCGCTCTTTGCCTCTTATTCCCACGTACGTGTGTGTGTGCGCGCGTGTGTGTTTGTGTGTTTTGTGTAGATTTCCCGCCCCAGGTACAGCAGCCCGTACCCGTGGCCCCTGAGCAACATCCTGGCCTATCAGAAGCAGTGGGAGGTTCGCAGGAAGATGAACGCCGTCGGCTGGGGAGGGAAGAACCTAGAGCAGGTCAGCAACCACCTGGCAACCAAACGTTTGATGTTTTTCCTTTTATCATTTCTTTCAGCCCCCACCCCCCCAGATACTGTTGATGTGTTTCACAAAATGTTGACATGAATTTGACAAAAACACAAAACTTTTCTCCGTTTGTGTTTTTCAGGTTTATGAGGATGTGAGTCAGTGCTGCCAGGCTCTCTCCCAGCGGCTGGGAACACAACCGTTCTTCTTTAACAAACAGTATGTATCTGTGTGCATGTGATGGGGCTTGTTTTTCTTTTTGTCATAGCAGCTAAATGACAAAACCAGGATAAACAGGATATTGACATAGAAAGATTATTTCATCTAAACTAAAATCTACAACAATGCTTTTTGTCTTTCTAGCACCACCTGGTGGTGTAATGATGTAATGGCTTCCTCATAAATCTGAAATATTTTATTTGTCCCTTCTAAGAAAATGAATTATGTCTTAATGCATGTGTGTTGCAGGCCCACGGAGCTGGACGCGCTGGTGTTCGGTCACCTCTTCACCATCCTGACGACCAGGCTGACCAGCTCCGAGCTGGCGGAGCGGATCAAGAGCTACAGCAACCTGCTGTCGTTCTGCCGACGCATCGAACAGACCTACTTCGAAGACAAGAGCTCCTGAACATCACCAAACCTCACCGGCATCATTTCGTCTTGTACATTCTCGTCTCTCATTCCCTCTCCGTAGCAGCGAGAAACAAAAAAAACACACTCGTCCCATTTTGCTTCCTGCTTATACATTGTTGTTGCACATCTGGTCGGAGTCCGTTAAAAGGTATTTGGATGTTTCAACTGCACATAACTACATAACTCCTGCATCAAACTACCCTTCAATCACAGTAAAGATTCTATGGGGTATGATAAATGTGTTTACATTTATCTTTGATCTAAAAAATATATTTTTTTCCAATTTATTTAGTCTGATCTGCATATCTGTTTTTAACTTTTAGCCTTCACTAGACAACAAAGTATTTAAATCTTCAGCGTTGCAGGAAATAAATGAAAAATATTGATGACAACAATAGAACGCTCTTAAGTTTTACAGGGATTTAGCGTCATGCTTCTTATAACAAAAGCTTAGACTTATTTATTTAAACTTTACTCCAACTGTTCCACAAGAATGTTGTTTTTTTTCTCGCAAGACTCAGAGTTCAGGGTGTGGGTTGTACAACTGTGGGACTTTCAGAAGGCGAGACTCCACTTGAACTGGGTCTGGGTTTTTTTTCCCCCACCCCAGGAAATTAAGAAGTTTAAGAAACTTGTACGAATTGTGAAACAGTGTTCTGGCATGAATTTAAAAAATACCCCCAGATGTTGCTTTTTTTTCTCCTGTAAAAAAAACCCTCCCATGAACATAATGATGAAGAGGATGTGATTTATTTCTTATTGTTTTCAACTGTTGTTTTTTTGTGTGAATGGAAAGTGCCTACGAAATAAAAGTCATTCAACGCAACACATTGTGTTTTTCGTTTCATGTTCTTCTCTATTTTTCCTCAGAAAAAGGCTATCAAAACTATTTTTGGATGACTTGACGCTCCTTCGTTGTATTACCCTTACCCTTGCATTCATTAAGGAAAGTGTGTGTGTGTGTGTGTGTGTGTGTGTGTTTCTGCCTTCTGGTCTCAAGCTCAACGGTAATGTGAATGTCTGATCACCTCTGATTGCCCTCCAGATGTGAAGTGTGTGTGTGTGTGTGTGTGTGTGTTGCAGACGTCTCCAGATTTCCAGGTTTCCTGCCATGGGTCAGGAGTTTGACCTTTGAACTTCCCGGCCCTGTGACATCATGAATGATGATTTGCGATGACCAGACACTGCACCGTGAAAGAGGTCGTCGGCCAGACGACAGCAGACAGAGAGAAATAAACAGAGAAGGCGGAAACGGGGTCGAGTGTGTGTGAAGCATCGTCACACCACATGAAAACTCATACACACAGTTAAAACACTGACTCTTTTCATATTCGCATTTTTGGAAGATACGTGGTGTTGTGCCACTTTGGGATTTCATTAGTGCAATTACAACGTATTGGTTTTAGTTTGCTTTTTTACAATCGCAGAGTGAGGACTCTGTTATTGATCAATCCCGTGGGAGAAAATGCAGAGATACAAATGTCTTCATGCTCCCACACACACACACACACACACACACACACACACACACAATCCTACTCTCCTGTGAGGGGAAGTTTTAAAACCTCATGTATGTAGGAAAAGCTTTTTATAATAAGGATGAATTATGCACATGTTCTGATTGAAACCAGCCTAGCAGCCGTTTATTTAACATTAATCTATTGTGATTTTAATTTACTTGCAAATTCCTTTGTTAATACTGTACATAGGGTTAGGGTTAAAATGTTAAAAACTGAAATAATAGGAGTCTTGAGGCAAGGCCAGCAGTTGAAGCATCTCATGAAGTTCATGTATTAAGCATATGTGCTGCATCTTACCAAATATATTTGTGCTTGACTTCCAGATTTTTTGTCCAAAAATAATGTACCCAAAATAATACAGAATAGAAACAAGCTGCAAAGGCACAAATATGTGAGAATTGTATGGTTTTGCCTACTTATTTAGGAATTAAAAGAGCCCTGTACTAGGATATTTTGTGTTGAAACACTTTGGAGCAACATACACAGGTTTGAAGGAGTTTCTGAAATGCTTTGCACGAACGGAATCGGGAGACAAAGAGCTCAAACTATGTATAATTCATCGAGGTTGTGTGTCGAGTACTGAACAAAACACACCTGGAGGAGCACTACCAGGACTGTGGAATATGATATGTTGAACCAAAAGTCCATAAAATTCACTCATTTTCAACACTGACTGCAATCATTTTGAATGTGTAGTCTTAGAACGGTAATGACTGATCTCCTCCACGAGGGGGCAGCACGGGGATAGAAAAAAGGATCCTGCCTCTGAAGAGTCTTCCAAAGATCCAATGATGATGAAAAAATGCACTAAGATAAATATAACAATGAAATGCATGCACAGAATGAATTAATCATCAATTGCTTTTTTAGTTACATCTGACAATGATTGGGACATTGTTCAGAGACGTGTCTGATGTTTTTAATAAACTGTTCTTCTCGGTGGTTTCTGAGCTTTTTTCATGAACTAACTTGAGTTTTTTCCCCCTCATATGTAACTAACATGTGGTTGCACTGGTGGAGCTTCCGTGTCCTGATACACGCTGGGTCCCATGATGCAATAAAATGAAAAAGAAACCTCAGGATTTATACGGGAGGAGGAGGTGCAGAGTCAAAATCCACCCAGGATTATTATTTTCACATCTTTTCCTCTCGTGCTTTTCATGTGATGACACGTAAAAAGAAAAAGCTACAGGCGCAAAGATGGTTTTAAATTTACCCGTGTGAAATTCCCCCGCTCTGACGGTTCACCCGCACATGGGGAAACTGAATACGGGATCAGAAAATAACGTGAACAACTACACTGTTTGATTGACAGCTGGTACAATATAATGGGTGCAGGTGGAGTGCACCCCCTTTCCCCCTGCTCCTTCAAAATGTGGTTACTTCTGGTTTAAAAAAAAACAAGATGGCGCCGGCGCCAAAATGCCAAACTTCAAAACGGCGAACCAACGGGTGACGTCACGGTGGGTCGCCCCCTGATTTTAACTTCTTTCCTCTGAATTCTTAAGCCAAATCTTTCTAATTTTCCTTTTCAAAAGATGAACTTGTGTAGTGACCCACTGCGAATAGTCCGAACAGTATGGCCGCTCCACCATCAAACAAAGAGTCACAGAGATACGTGTGTGATAAGTGTGTGTGTGATTGCGTTGGCGACAGAGAGAGAGAGAGAGAGTGTGTGTGTGTGTGTGTGTGTGTGTTTCGAGGTTGTTCAAATACTTTAATTTTAGTGTGTGCCAGTGTGAATGTGCGTCCGTGCATGTGCTGCGATGTGAAGTGTCAGATTAGACAAGACGACCGCAGGCTGATAATTACACCGCTTGATTATCCGGGTGAGTCACGATGCATAATCTGGACTTTCTGCGAGAGCGAGAGAGAGAGACAGAGAGAGAGAGAGAGAGAGAGAGAGAGAGAGAGAGAGAGAGAGAGAGGACTGTTGTTCTGTGAGTGAGGGTGGGATGTCGACTGATGCATATGTGGTGTAAAACAAAAGAAGAAGAAGTCATTTGATAAAAAGATAGAAATTCAATAATTCAATTTAGAAAAAAAAGAGTCAGTGAACCAAGTGCAATCTGTAATCTCGTCTCAGGTGTGGACGCACACGGACCGTCTCTGGGATATGGACGCCCCCAGGCAGATAGACTGAGTGTGTGTGTGTGTGTGTGTGTGTGTGTGTGTGTAGGATGTATATTTCTGTGACAAAATCCTCCCACCCTAGACGGCCTTTGCAGAAATATGTCATGACACAATGACCGGGATTTAGCACCGCCCCGCCGAGGCCCGCTGCCATGACGGAGCTGCAGAGAAACCCCCCCCCCCCCCTTCTCTCATCCCCTTACACATCACACATTCATTACATGACACACCCATTGCAAGACAAAAAACACACACACACACACACACACACACTATGAGCCGGCAGCTGTTTTCAGTGAACAAAGCCAAACCAATGCTCTCACTGACGGTTACTGACTGTTCACTCAATGGCCCCAAAGTGTAATTTGGTGAAAACAAACCGAACCGGACCAAAGTCGTTCAATTGCTATGCGGAGAATCTCTTGCAGTTGTACAAATATGACTTTAATTATTCACTTTTCTTTTTGCATACAAAGTTAAAGGAGCCCTCCGCAGATTTTGTTACATGTCGAGGTGCAGTTTCCAGTTTTAGGCCGTTTCTTGCAGTGACTTTCCTGAACAGTCATCCCGGAGGGACTGTGCCGTATGTGACACCGCGAGATGTTGCTCCAGACATTTACCACAACCTGTCCTGCAAGCCCCCCCAAGTAAAATGTTTGGCCTATGTCCGAGAGAATACCGCGGGAAAATCTCCGGAAGATTCACGTCACGAGCGTTTTTCCGGAAATTCTTCACATGTGAATAACAAACTGCAAAAAGTGTCCGGACCCAGTGTCTCTGGGGACATTTTCCAGAGTTCATATCAGAATCAGAATCAGAATCTGAATCAGAATCAGAATCAGAATCAGCTTTATTGGCCTGGTTTGCGCAAACAAACAAGGAATTTGACTCCGGTTAATCTTTGCTCTCAAAGTGCAAAAATACTGTTAAGTATGCAGCATAACAATGAAATAGAATTTACAAAAAAATATACAATAACAATTGAAGAGAGGGAAGGAATGGTGCAATATCATTAAAGTCTGACATTTGAGATTTAAATATCAATATAAATACAGTGCAAGCCAGTTCAGTGCAATGTATTAATAACAATATTGTAATTGTATCTAAAAACAGTTAAAAAGTCATGTCTTCTCCTCGTGAAGTCCCACCGTCGAAGTGTAACGCCTCATTGATGGCGTTGCGGCTCCTTTCAATGCAAACGAATGGAAGTCTACGTAAAGCGCCTCTCCGCTCCGGGTGGTTTGCCACTGAAGTGAAGAAGACGTCGACAGCAGCTGCGGCAGCGAACGGACGGATCCGCTGCTCACGTTTGGACAATGATACGTCAAATGAAAAGAGAAGAGAAGCTCCCAAGAGCTACAATCGGAGGGTAGAGACGGAGAACAACAAACAGTGTGGTGGTTGAGGCTGGAGGATTTGTTGGTGATCATGCGTGTGTGTGTGTGTGTGTGTGTGTGTGTGTGTCACTCCGAGTGTGTGTTGAGTGATTTTTTTTCCCCCTCTCTCTTTTTTGAGGCGATGTAGATTTGAGTGGAATAACGAGATTAGCTGTGTGTCGATAATCCTCTTCTCTTCTTGAAGTCCATCCCCTCACACACACACACACACACACACACACACACACACACACACTAATCGAGCGTGTTGTTAGTTGTGTTCCGCCTCATCCGTCACAGTTTACGCAGATAAACTCAAAATCTGGATTTGACATGTTGAAAAACCACAACACGTCTGATTTGTCTCAGGGAATGTTATGATTCCACGTTCATATTCTCATAGTAGCTAACAGTTTTGCTCACAGATCACCTCTGTTGTTGTAGCAGGAGGCGCCCATTTTAAATACACACTAGATGTCCCCTGCTCCCCCACAAGTCACCGAAGTTAAGTTATATAAGGGTCGTATATAATGTCTGAGAGTACGTGTAACGTACATGGGTACAAGTGTTCACTTATCAGCACATATAAATGTGTGTGTAGAAATCAAATGTGTGTGTAGAACACAGAAAGAAAGAAAAAAAGAGTTGGATTTGAGCCCGGAGTCTTGCAGCAGGGCCTCATTCCAAAACACTTTAAATCCATTTTGTCAGTTCCCCGTTATCTATCTTATAAAAAAGAACAACACTCAAATGTCACCGTCCAGATTTATGATTGGTGTTGTCGTCGGGACGGCAATTTTTTGGGGTCTCGAACGGGAATCTCGGTGTCGTTCAGCGTCAGTGTATGATCCCCTTACGTCTCGTCCGTGTCTTTAGTTTACAGTATAATCAGCGACTGAGCCGCAAGGTCGTACGTGTAAACCGAGATGGAGGCGGTGGGTTGAGCCAAATTCTGGCAAAAAAAAATATGAGTGTTTAGAGCGTAATGAGTACATGGATGACTGGCGGATAAGTGGATTATGTTGTATGAGGGGGTTTTGATACTTTACTCCACCGTGACAGCTTGTCACTGCTCTGAATCCAGTGTAACCGCAGTGAAACTGATCCCCAGCCTCCAGAGTCAGCGGAGGAGAAAAAACCACACAAAGTTTCTTCTTTTACATTCCACCCTTTTGGGCAGGACAGAGGGTCGAGCGTTTCATATTCATAAATGACAAATGTAGAGCAAAGAGCATCATTATATTGTTTGAGCAGAAAAGAGAACTTTTGCCTGTGTGCAATTAGTCCAATCTGCGTGTGGCCACTTACTGATGACAGTCAAGGATGCTGATATAAATTCTGATCTGACATTTGTTTTGTTTCCTAAAGAGAAAAAGCAGGCGTGGTGAGATGTCAAAATGGAAGTTAAGGTCGGGGGCCCTTTCGCAAAGGCCCCTGGAGGAAAATGACATACCCCAAATGGTCTAAATGAATAATCTTAGTAACTGTATAAAGGTAACACTTGTGAGATTTCAGCAGAGGTGAAAGAAAATCAAGTATAGATGTTACTGGGTCAGAGTGTGTGAAGATGGAGCACAACATAAATTAAAGAGTGAATATCTCCTATTTAATAATGCAGATGAAGCCCGTTCCTCTTGGAATCCATAGAAGAACATCTGAACATTGTCTTTGGCAAATTTCATGCTGATAAAGTGAAGCAGGGGAGAGTTACAGGCTTTAATGTTGGACATGGTCTCCAAAGTCTAATAGAACCTTTTTTTAACGAAAAACGAGTGAGCATCTGTCTCTCCATAAATGATCTTTGTAGTGCGACGCAAGGTAAAATTCAGAGGCCTGTAGCTCAGCAGCCCATTGGTCAATCTGGATGATTGACACGTCTATAGAACCGTTGGAGCCAATAGAATCGACGGACCCTGTCAACAGCACGCTGTTCCGCTAACGGTGAGAAAGTGAACCGTTTGAACCGGAACAGACGGATCAACATCTCAAAATGACGAGCGGTCTTTGTGCTCATCGGTCATAGCTTCATGTTTAGCATGTAGCATATGTGATTCAAGGTATAATATTTATGTCACTTTTTTGATACGAATATATATTTTGTTGCTCTTCATCAGCTGCTGATTCGATGACAGTTGGTCGTACATTGATTATTAATAAGCGTTCTAATGATATGTAGCTGTAGTGATGTTAGCTTGGAATATCACGAGCGTCATATGTGGACATACTGGACATGTACAGTTAGTTATGGTGTTTTATGCGATATGCTGATTCAGTTGCTTGGTGTTTTAATTGTGTTTCATAAAGGTGTAAATGGTTGATGTTGGCATGTTGCTGAGTTTTGCCCAGTTTTGTGAATATGCTGTATATATATATAGTCTGGCCGATAATATCGGACGATATTTGCCTTTCACAGACACATTGGTATCGGCCGATATGTTTAAAGCCTGACCGATATTGTCGGCCAACTGATATGAGCCTTTAAATGTGCGTTTATGTTTTTTCATGTGTCGAGCGCAGTTGTAGTAAACATCAGTTGAAGCCCTGCATGGATGAAAAAAAATTTAATAATTGTGTGTGTGAGGCGACATCATGTTTTTAAAAGGATTATTTCCTGGCGGAGCACACTTCCTGTTGTGATGTCAGGTGGCTGGCAGCAGGCAAAGAGTCACTTGATGCTTGAAAATGCTCGACAGAAACTTATCTCCCCAAACTTGACTTTAATATCAAACGGCAGCAGATGGCGTCTTCGTCTGAGGGGGAATAAGGCCTCGATATCTCCGACTGTGCAGACACGGTGCAGCCGCGGCAATGGGAAGGAGGACAAAACTAGTATTGAGGATAAAAAACGCCGCAGGGGAGAAAGGAAAAGTCCCGGGCGTTCTCTCGGGGAGTGACATTTTCACACTCGCTCCGCTGTTTGTGTTTAAAACGGCCGAGGAGGACGAAGGAGGAAAGGTTTCAATCAGAGAAACACGACGGAGCGAGAGAGCGAGAGAGCGAGAGAGCGAGTCACGGCACGGCCACATGGTTTAAATGTGCGTTAATGTTGTTTAGCTGTAATCTGAGGTGTGTTTCATTTCCTGAAGCTGTCACTCTCCCTGCAATGACCTCACTCTGACTGTGTGTGTGTGTGTGTGTGTGTGTGGAGGCCCCTCCATGACCATAGGGCTTAAGTGGCCTCAGAGACCCCAGCACCATGTAATCACACACACACACACACACACACACACACACACACACACACACACACACACACACACACACATGTGGCTTGAAATGTAATGATGTGTGTGTGTGTTTGTGTGTTGCACTACATGCATGTACGTGCAGACTAAACACTGGCCTACATTGCTATTTTTACTGATTAGAGGTTGCTCATAATGAGACCTATTAACATCAGCCCTTACACACACACACACACACACACACACACACACACACCTCAATGGTCGATGAAAAACCTCTGATCCAGTCTGCAGAAGGCAGAACATACACTACTCCTTGTCCGAACGAAGTCGGGAGGCGATCACAACTAAGTGAGTTTCTCTTCATTCAGATTTTCTACTTTACTTCTTTTATTTTGACACTCCTGCTTATTTACTGGAGAAAAATTGGACACGTGCATTACGTCAGACGTGTTGTTAGGAAAAAGAATTCAGTTCTGCACATCAAAACACAATTTCAAATCTTGCTCTTCTCTCATTCCTGCACAGAAATATTAATCTTTATGTCACTTGCATTGTTCCAGAGGAGGAGAACGCGGTGTTTTTCTTCCTCCTCATGTTATATTTTGGCTGTGTGTGTGTCGAGCACAGCTGGAACAACAGGGGGAAGTGCGTGTGCACGGGTTGTGGAAGAATGTGTTTCTCGTGTTCTTGTCACTGTGACACTGTGACTGCGCGTGAGTGTGTGAGTGTGTGTGAGTGTGTGTGAGAGTTTAAGTGGTCGTCTGATTCACTTCTCATTCGTCTTATCTCCTGTGCTCAGTGTTTCACCTTAAAACGCATTTCTAGGTCAATTTTGTCACATGTGGCGTGATCATATATTATGAATTAACTTCACTGGCATTTCAGTTTATCTTTTTTTATTCCCACTAAAATGTCTAAAAGAATTGAGATTAAAAGACGTCAAGTCCAGGCCTGTGGGCCCCGGGCGGATCTTGGTGCTCGTGGCAAATGTTAGCGCTGCCATTTTGTGTTGACGTGTTCGACTCGTACAGACGGAAATCTTCAGCAAAAAGGCAAAGAGACAAAGACCTTCGGTGCCGGTAGAGATGTGACACAGTAAAGGATGTGGTTGGCTCAAGGAGAAGGTTCTGGGTTCGAGACTTGGAGTTGGCATGTTCTTGTCTGCGTGTGTTTTTTCTCTGGGTTGACCCCCGTGACCCTCCCTCACGGGATAAGTAGTTTACATAAGGGACGGACGGCGAATGGTTATTTTAGTTTCCATGTGTTTTTAGTCAATCAGGCAGAAGGAACTTTTAACCCGTCGCCAGCTTAGCTCTCCACCAGGTAATCACATCGTCAAAACCCCTGACAGTGCTCCAATTGGCCGGCTAATAAAAACACACACATACACACACACACACACACACACACACACACACACACACACACACACACAGTGGGCAGCGGCCCAGAAAAAAAAAGGTACTATATCCAGATCCTCTTAATGACGCTAATGTTATTATTTTCTATAGAAGATTAATGGGAGCTATCTATAGCTCATTAATTCCATATTGAGTGGGACTGCAGATTAATTTCTTGTTAATCACGCATCAAATGCGACTGCTGCTGCCCCTCCGGCCGCACTGACTAAAGCCTCCAAACCCTCTGGCAGTGTGTGTGTGTGTGTGTGTGTGTGTGTGTGTGTGTGTGTGTCAACCCCTCCACTAACTCTTGTTCCTCAGAGTCTCACTTTTCTGTTTCGACCTTCTCATCATGGCTGACTGATCATCTCCCGTGTCCGATTAGCCCTGTGGCCCGGAGACACGGCGCCCGGCCGCTTAGAGAATCCAATATTTCCTCCCGTGAGCCGCGAGCCGCTTTGCCAGAAATACCGAGGAGGTGAACTTGTTGTCGGGCTAAGTGAACGCTGCCTTCCTCCAGGCCCCGGAGCTCCTCCTCGCTCTGGTAGCTCTGTTTTATTTATTGCTTTAGAAAATTTTATTGGTTCGACTGAGCTTTTTTCTTTTTTTTTTTTTTACAGCATCGCCGCTATTTCATAGTTTCAAACTCGGCAGCAACAAGAGCTGTGAAAAAATCCAAAACCTCCATGCCCTCTGGAAAGACCTTTCTGATCTTGCACCCCGACAGCGAGACACGGCACCATTTGTCCGTGCCGCTCTGAGCTTTTCACAAATCACAGTTGAAGAATAAATCCATATTTTTTTTATGGCTGTGGTCAAGGTTTGGTTAAAATGTGGTTTGGGTTTTAAAAAGTAAGTCGTAAAGTTTGAGGAAACATCGTGGTTTGGTGGTTTGGTGGTTTGGTTTGGTGGTTTGGTGGTTTGGTGGTTTGGGTTTAGTCGTCGTCTGCTCTAGAGAGAAGTCATTAAAAAGATTTATGAAGAATAAGAAGTTTTTGCGGAACACGCAGAACCTGTTCTACTTTTTTCCCCTTTTCTTTTCTTCTCGGGTGGCGTCAGCTGTAATTTCTTTCCCTCATGACACTGCATAAATAAATGAATGACGCCTTGAATTGTTCACGTTAATAATCAGTCGTGGGAAACACTGTGTTCGTGTTCTGTTTGGCAGGAAAAAGCAAATTGTAAGAAAAACAAGCACACGGACACACTCGTATTATTGGACTTCATCTTCCAGATGTTGGGGTCAATTTGAGGAAATAATAATATTCAATAAAGGGTTAATTTGTGGGTTTGGTTACTAAGATGGATGATTTCTCTTGTGCAGTATTCAGTGTCCTGCATGTTGAATAGTACAGTGGCCAAGATTTTGGCCAAAAATTAAGTTTTGGTCAAACTTTGTAACATGTTGAAATATGCCTCTCTGAAAATACTGCAGGCTTTTTTGGCTTCAAGTTCGTATGCTGACGGTGAATGTGGGAAACTTGAACGCAACTTTTGAGTATTGTACAATATGAATGTGTCAATTTAAACCAAAATATAAAATCCGGAATCATCCCGACCATCTGAAATCTCTCATCGTTTTTCACGAATCCGCTCGACTACAGATGATGAAAAACAGGAGGCGGGTCTTACGGCTCGTGCAGCACTTTATTTTAATCCCATTCTTTTTTGAAGACGGGGGGGGGGGGGATTTTATTTTGTGTGTGTGTGTGTGTGTGTGTGGACAAAAGCAGTGGGCTTAACCCTATCACAATCAATTTTCAGTTGCTTTCTGGGAAATGATGCTTATGCTAGAATACTCAGAGGGGTGGGGGAAGACAGATGCAGATGGGGGGGGGGGATAAAGAGACAACCACAGAAACAGAGAGGGATTTCCTGTCCCTTTGCAGAGAATCTGATTGGTGTTTCTAATAACAAGCTTAGACCCACCCCTCCTCCTTCTGGGGGATATGAGGGCAGATCATCTCACTACGCTTTAAACACACACTTTGCTCAGATTAAAACACACACACACACACAATCTCCAGATGCTGATGTCGCCCGGGGTAAAGCCGCCGTCAGTCGCCCCACAGTCTCTCCTCCGTGACGCGACGCCACTGTCTTCTACCTGCTGCAGGGCGTCGGGCCTGATCCTGTCGCAGTGCTGGTGGAGGTGGTGGTGGTGGTGATGGTGACTGGGACAATGACACATGACACATGACACATGACAAAATAGATTTCAAGGAATCTTGACAACTACCAGACACATTTCAGGGACATTTACGAGGTCACCTGAGGGGGAAGTGTTAAAAAAAACTGTTCACATGAAACCAAAATGTCCAAACACAAAAGAGGAAGGGCTCCATTTTTAACCATGTAAGCACACGGTCTTCTTGACGTGTCCAAATCCACTTTGGCTTCTCAGCAGAGCAAACGGATCTCATGTGCTCAAAGTGAAATCACTGCGTCTTTGACCTCAAGGTGAAACCACTTTCCACTCCCTCCAATGTTCCAACAATGCACTTGACCACACCTCGATTTGAGACCAAGGTTTGAAGCTACCAAAAAACTGCTGTGTCGCACTGCTTTGCCCCCGGGGAATAAAATAGTGTCGTTCAGTAACGTCAGCGACTTTGTGAAATGCTAACAAGTATTTGGTCATAAACTATTCATTTAATTCAAAGTATTAGACGAATTGAAAAAAGAAAAGGATGTTGATGATGATTCAAGAGGAAAAGATCATCACCAAGTTCTTAAAATTCATCCTGTCTGGGGACACAATGTACTTAACTTAACCCCTTGCATTAGATGCTGAGACACTTACTTAAAACAATACTGTATGTGAACGTCACTGTGTTGTTGGCAGAAAAGCCAGATCATTAAAAAAGATCACTGAAAAACTGTAAAACACTGATTCAGTAAACGGCAAACTGTAGCCTCTGAGGTATTTGATTCTCCGCCACCTTCATGTTTCTTTTTTGCTGTGGGGAAAGTGAAACTTGAGTGGGGGGTGGTACAGAGGTGACCTTTGACCTGTGCCAAACACATGCTAAATGTCCTCGGGGCGGCACGAAGCCCACCCAATGTCAGAACGAGACAAAAGGGGGAAATAAATTGGAATTGAAGTTACGTACTAGTAAAGATTTTTATGGCCCTCGCGTGCGATTCTAGAATTTTTTACCGATGAGACATTAAACATTTTATTTCACCACGTACACTAGAAATAGCCACTGACGTTGAGATGTCCAGATTAGACTTTAAAATGTTTTTTCATCTCATCGTGTTTCGCATGAACTCTTGATCTTCCGACTTTCTGGAATCCATCAAATCATGACGAGCGCATGCGCTCTCACACCTCCACGCCCCCTGTGGACACATGTTGCATTGCGCCTTGTCTGTGGGCGGCGTTGTGTCCACAGAGAGAGGAGTCGTCATGACAGACGCTCCGCTGCGGGTGAATCTCTCGCTTGTTGTGCTGCGGTTGCTGTTACACAGATGTTTCCGAGGAGGAGGAGGAGGAAGGATTGCTCAATCTGGCAGGGAGTTTAATGACCTTGTTTGAAGTGTGTGTGCGTGTGTGTGTGTGTGCGTGCAACTGGGACCAGTTTCTCTTCAGAATGAAACAGTCCCCATCCAGCACTAGATGAACTTTAAAACCAGTCTGAAAAAAACCCTTATTTTCATATCACGATCAATAACAGACTGCGAACTGACCTACAAACACACAAACTTACCGAACCCAGCTACAGCCGCTACATTTACAATGTTTTTTCCCGTACATACAGATTTACCCCGATGGATTGTCTTGACGGCAAAGCCTCTATAAAGTAACAAGTATTAACCGAGGGGGAGATGGAGGTGAGGATTTGTGTAAACGGAGAGAAAGAGGATTTGTGGCATGTAAAAGCTGGATGACCCCTCTCCAAAGAATTCCACATAATGGAGTCTCAACGCCGAATGTAGGGAAAGTGTCACAAACACACCCAGTGTGTGTGGGATGTCTTTTGCCTAGAATCTATTTTTTTTCATTTGGTGGGGGCGAATTACTGTAATACTTGCCTCAATTCGCAGAAGGATGATCTTGCAGATACCAAAAGCTGAGGAGCTGCACGACCTGAAAAGCCAAAAAGGAGAGAAGGGAGGGACGAGTCTGAAATTACAAAAGTAAACCAGAACAGATGAGGTGGAGAACAAAAAGCTGGGGAGAGCCCAGCGCCTCGAGTCGGGAAGTGTGTTGCTCAAGAAAAAACCTGATTGAATTAAAACAACTGTGTGTTTCTTGGCGTATTAAAGTGGGAGAGAGAGAGAGAGGGAGAGAGAGAGAGAGAGAGAAAGGTGTAACACTGGTTTAACTAATATCATTAATGATGGCCGCGTTCCATTTTTTAAGCCGTGCCAAGAAATCTCTGCCGGAGCGAAGAGCCAGTCGGAGCTGGCACGCCGACATGAGCCAACATTAATGTTATTAGTTTCAGCTGTGTTTGACAGTCAAAATTACACGCTGTGAGAAAGAGGGTCTATAATGTGTTAACTTTGACAATAATTATCAAGAAAAATAAATCATAAAAACGGGAATAAAGACGTATATTGAATAGAGTATTATGCCGCAGCGAAGGAGAGTGTGAGGGTTTTTTAGAAAGCAGGACCCGAAGATCCAAACTGCAGACGGCAGAAATAACTGAACAGAAACTTTAGGCAACAGGAACGAACATACAAACCGTATAGGGAGCACGGAGACTGGATGCACAAGGGAGGAGGAGGTAATTGAACACAGACACAGACAGGAAGTCAAGGTAGTGAGCGCCACAAGAAACCCCTAAAACGGGAACTAACGATCCCAAACACGGAAAACAACTGAAATAAAAAGTCCACAAAGAAAACCCTTCAAAAATCCGTAAATGTATTTAAAGAAAAGAAAAAGGCCATGAAGAAAATTTCAAGAAGTCCACAAAGTCAGAATAGGGACAGAAACCGCAACCAACTGAGCGACCGACGGGGGACACTTTATGATAGCGCTCCGCTAAATTCCATTTCATATTTTTCCGGCAGCGTCTGAAAATTCCACACGACTTACGACGTATTCCTGAACTGTTTAGTGCAACAACCGTATTCAACACGACGTAGCAAACATGGCTACTGACGAGGAGGTCGGGTCCACCTCATGTAACTATATTGAACTCATTCAGAGTTGACGAAAAAACATCATGATTGTACATATATGAACACATAGTTACGGACAATATATTCAATTTCTGTGAATAAGTTCTTCTAAATATTACACCCTGCAAGTTTCAAATAGAAATTGTGACAATCGAGTCTTGATCTCTCTGCCGTTACGTGGCAGCTCACTGCTAATAGCTAGCAAGGCTAAAATAAGAGAGCTGGGATTAAGAGAGAAACGTGTGTCTTGACGTCAGACAGATCTTCCTATCGAAGAAATTAATAACCAAGGTGTTTGTCTGAGAAGCTGCGGTGTGAAACTGAAAAGCACTTCCCAGTCTCGTGTCGGTGTGTAATTGGTCCATCTGTCAGTCGCGCACGGCTGGAAAGGCACCGGCCGCGAGCGAAGCACATCATCAGATAAACCTGTACGTAGTGGGAAGAGGCTGAGGGGGAATTTTTCTATATATATATATTAAAGAAAAACGGCCAAGCATTTAATAGATTTTAGTTTGTAATCCCTTTAAAATGATTGCCTCTCTTTTATTCTGTTTTCAGCTTATTTTTGGGAGTGTGGGAACACAGTGACCGAAAGGGAAAACTCATCATTATCTGGTAATTTTTCATGAAGTTCACTGAATAAAGAAGAGAAACTGCAAGTGATGGGAAACCATCATGTAGAGAGAGAGAGAGAGAAGAGAGAAGAGAGAGAGAGAGAGAGAGAGAGAGAGAGAGAGAGAGAGGGGGGAAATAAAAGTCACAAGGGCAACGAAAGACGAGGAAGAAAGATAAAGAACGTGTAGGAGATAAGAAATTAGGTTTTTTGTCTGCCAGCATTTTTCTTCTTCCTTCTTCTTCTTAATCTTAACTCAATTTTTGTTTTAGGGGCATTTTTAAAATGGCAATTTTAATTTAATCATTAAATTATTATACCACTCAATCATATCTCGGTAATTCAATTCTAAAATTATTATAACATTGCTTAAAGTTAACGTTTTTTTTCTTCTTCTAAATTTGAATTATTATTCGGTGCTACTTTCACACAACTGCAAATTAGCACCAGCTCTTAAATTAGGAATCAGTTTTTTTGTGAGTTTACACTCAACCCTATGTTCCCTCAACCCTATGTTCCCTCAGTCATATGTTCCTCAACCCTATGTTCCCTCAGTCATATGTTCCTCAACCCTATGTTCCCTCAGTCATATGTTCCTCAACCCTATGTTCCCTCAACCCTATGTTCCCTCAGTCATATGTTCCTCAACCTTATGTTCCCTCAGTCATATGTTCCTCAACCCTATGTTCCCTCAGTTATATTTTCCTCAACCCTATGTTCTCAATCCTATGTTCCCTCAACCCTATGTTCCCTCAGTCATATGTTCCTCAACCTTATGTTCCCTCAGCCCTATGTTCCCTCAACCCTGTTCCCTCAGCCCTATGTTCCCTCAACCCTGTTCCCTCAGTCCTATCTTCCTTCTGTCCTATGTTCCCTCAACCCTGTGTTCCCTCACTCCTATGTTCCCTCAGTCCTATGTTCCCTCAACCCTGTTCCCTCAGTCCTATGTTCCTTCAGTCCTATGTTCCCTCAGTCCTATGTTTCTCAACCCTATGTTCCCTCAGCCCTAAGTTCCATCAACCCTGTGTTCCCTCATTCCTATGTTCCCTCAACCCTATGTTCCCTCATTCCTATGTTCCTTCTGTCCTATGTTCCTTCTGTCCTATGTTCCCTCAGTCCTATGTTCCCCCAACCCTATGTTCCCTCAACCCTATGTTCCTTCATTCCTATGTTCCTACATTCCTATGTTCCCTCATTCCTATGTTCCCTCAACCCTATGTTACCTCAGTCCTATGTTCCCTCAACCCCGTGTTCCCTCAGTCCTGTTCCCTCATTCCTATGTTCCCTCAACCCTATGTTCCCTCAGTCCTATGTTCCCTCAACCCTATGTTCCTTCATTCCTATGTTCCCTCATTCCTATGTTCCCTCATCCCTATGTTCCCTCAGTCCTATGTTCCCTCAGTCCTATGTTCCCTCATTCCTATGTTCCCTCAGTCCTATGTTCCCTCAGTCCTATGTTCCCTCATTCCTATGTTCCCTCATTCCTATGTTCCTTCATTCCTATGTTCCCTCATTCCTATGTTCCCTCAACCCTATGTTCCCTCAGTCCTATGTTCCCTCAACCCTATGTTCCCTCAGTCCTGTGTTCCCTCAGTCCTATGTTCCCTCATTCCTATGTTCCCTCATTCCTATGTTCCCTCAAACCTATGTTCCCTCATTCCTATGTTCCCTCATTCCTATGTTCCCTCAGTCCTTTTTCCCTCACTTTCTTTTCACTCTTCTAACTTTTTGTCTTCTTCATATTTTCTCTGTGACAGAGTTGCTGCTTTTCATTTTCTGTTGATTCCACGGTCCGTGTGTGTTTGTTGTCCTGCAGCCTCGCTTGGTTTGCACGGCACTAACTTCGTCCACAGCTTCAGGGGCGGCAAGGCAAAGCTCGGCTCGGCTGTTTTTTTTCCCCCGATCAAAGGCCGCTACACTTCTTCCATCACCTGGAATCGACAGTGACATGAATCGCTTTCTTATTCTTTCTTTTTCTCGTGGATCGACTGCAGCGGCCCTCAGGGGCAGCAGCAGCTGCGTGACACCTCAACAACCGCGATGTGAGCAGGATGAGAAAAAAAAATAGGACCATTGGTGGAATTTTCTGCAGCTGTGAGGAATTCTTCTGCTGTCGAGGGTCACGCACACTTCCTCCTATTGAAACAGTAGCTGTTTGCAACACACACACACAGGCGCGCGTACGTGAAACCTCGTGACCTCTCCTCTTCCTGTTGAGCCGGTGGAAACTTCTGACCGGTCAGCAGCTGGACACGAGTCATTTAAACTCCATTGTTAAAAAGGTCTGCAGTGATGCAACTACGTCACTCCTCCACTCCTCTGGTAGTCCTGGTTTACAGAGGGTGAATCAAACTTTCCACAATTTGTCAAAATCTAATTCCAAATTCTCCACGATATTTGTGATCCTCAGAGACTGAACCCTTTGTAAAAAGTAATACACATTGAACTTGATTTAGTGTCAATAACAGAAACAAAATCATTTGTAGCAGGTTGTGAGTTTTGTCCACTTTGTCGTGATGTGGGACCAGAGGCCGCGAGTGACGCGGTGGAAAAAAACGTAAAGACGTGATTTAACAATGAACTGCTTTTTTAACATGAAGTTAAGACATACACACACACACACACACACACACACACGACAGCAAGACAATGGCAAAGTAAACATTCACACGCACAGTGCACAACACAAACACACACACACACACACACAGATTAGAGGATACTTGAAGGAAGTGAAGGGTTGTTGCTAGGGAAACTAGGGGAAAGACTGGAGAGACCTGATTAAGAATTGGCTGTCTCTCTCTCTCTCTCTCTCTCTCTCTCTTTCTCGCTCTCTCGCTCTCACACACACACACACACACGCGCGCGCGTGCAAATGTGCGCGGGAAGGAAATGCTTTTTATGGATGTGACTTTTGATGTCATTTCCCTCCATGGAAACCTACCGTCATGTGTTAAAGATGGCAGACGGCGGCCGGGGCCCCGACCGGTCTGTGACAGTAAATGTCACGTCAACATTGTCGGGATAATCACAAAGAGTTCAGGCCTGCGTCAGCTGCGTGACCAATTTCCGTCCGTGCGTATTGTACAACAATGACGTGACCTCACTTGTTGGATCACAGTTGAACACGTTGTTGGTCAACGTTGGTCTTTCAATTCATCTGTGCATGATGAGCTATTTAAGAAAATCCTGCCAGATTCCTTGAAGTCCTCACACTGGCCATCATACATTCATTAACATGAAGCTACTACATTGATGCTCCCCAGAGGATGAACCCTTACTGTTCTTTACACTCTGTGACCTCGCTGTTGGTGTGGCCAGTGGGTTAAAACATCAAATATATACACATGGGATATCTCATATGCTTACCATGAAAGTACTGTGTATAATTTCTCCCCAAAATGATAATATTAAATTAATATTGGACTAATTCTTTATCGTCATTGCACTGCTGCAGACAACAGCACAATGAAATTGCGAACGCAATGAATTTGAAAGTGGATAATACTATTATTGACCACTACTCTAGGAAAAACAGAATTAGAATTTGACAGTGGTGGTTGCATATGATATATATATATATATATATATATATATATACACTCCTCTTACAGGTTAACCTAGTCATATATATGCTTCATCCTACAATGAGGAAACTCCAACGTGGACTGAAACATATGCACTTTTGCACATTTTTGTCTGCACAGCCCTGCAACACGTGAAATATATAATGGATATTATACATTTGACATTGACAAACAAAGGACAGTTTATATATAGAGGACTGGTCAAATTAAAAATGATGCCCCCCCCCCACACACACACATCTCGGTCGCTGAATTTTTGCCAATAGCCGGAAGGTGAACATTGTCCCCTGGTCAGCCCCCCAGCATTATTAATTTGACCTGGAGATCCTTGGGTTTCGTTTCTCTGCATGAATACAGGAGTGTTCAGTGTTTTACACCTGCACGTCAGTTCGGTATATGTTTGTGTAAAAAAAAAAAGGAAAAGGAAAAAGTGGTTAGTCGGTGCCGGAGGGAGAGAAACGGAGCTGCAGACGCGTCGCCTGCCTATTTGCATGTTCTGTTCCAGCCATTCTTATCTCCCTCTTTTAGCTCTTGTGTGCTTTTGTTGATTTGTGTGCAGCGGCAGCAGACGCTTCAGTAAATATTTTCTCGCTCTTGTTTTTTTAATTTTTTTTTCAGTCTCTTCTTTTTTTATTTATTTTTTTCCTTTGGGTCTATAGCTGCCTCTTCTGGAATTCTTTTTCACGTTGATAGCTCATCGCCTGAATTGTGGATTCTGGTGTCGGCATGTTGGAATGAGCTTGCGCGTCTTTGCGCGTCTTTGCGTGTCTTTTGGCAGGAGGCGACTGGGGGCCAGTGAGAGCTGGGGGGGGGTTTATGATGAAATTCACTGGCAATTTGAAGTCTCCCATCATTGAACTATAGAGGATGAGGAAAAAATATAGGTGGGACTATGGGGGGGGCACGAGATTGCAGGAAAGAAAGATAAAGTAAGGAGAGACATTTAGTGGCTTCATCAGACAGTAAACTGAGACAACATGAAAGCATCGCCTCCGTCTGTTTATTTTGTGTGTGTGTGTCTGATTGCACTGTTGCATTTAGTGTGTGTGTGTGTGTGTGTGTGTGTGTGTGTGTGTCAGAGTCTGTGTGATTACTCTCATTACCCCCTCTTCTTCCTCTTCTTCTTCTTCTTCTTCTTCTTCTTCTTCTTCTTCCTCCTCACATCAGCCGTATAGCTGCAGGTTTTTTGCCAAGTTGACTTTCAAGCGCTTTCCTGATAAACAACTCCAGTCAAGATTTGTTTGCGTGGCTTCCAGGGAGGGCATTTGGGGAGGGAGACGAGGGGAGGAAAGAAATAAAGAAAGAAGAAAAAGGCTCATGGAGGAGGATGGGGAGACGGGAGACGGGGGGTCCTCGAGTCAGGGCACTGGTTAGCGGCGCCTGGCAAGGAGTGAGGAGAGGTTGCATCATCAAGAGACAGCGAGAGAGAGAGAGAGAGAGAGAGAGAGAGACGGAGCGATCACCTACTGGAAAACATCAAAACAGTTTAACCTTGATGCTCTCGGAATCACAGCTGTACGACCTCGTATCACAAAGGCTGGATGACCTTGGAATGTGAAGTCATTGATTGATGATTTTTTAAACCTTTCAACACATTAAGCAGAATAATCCGGGGGGGGGGGGGGGACACCAGCACCAGCACCAGCACCATACGGTTCCTAGATAGTTGAAAACTACAATGTTCCTGTGCCTTGGTTAAAAAAGACGAATAAATAAATAACAATGGCAGTAAAGTAAAAAAAAAGAAGAATATATATGAATATATAGAGAGAGACATAACGTGTATATAGTATTCAGCATCCCTTTTAAAGATGCTCCATTTTCAAAGCAGCAAGACAAGGAGGGAGGAAGAACAAAAGGAAAGTGTGCGGAGCGTGTTTATTTCTCCCTTTCCGCCCAAGGCTGTTTAAACTGAACATATTTTCTCCTGCGCTGCGAGTTCATTCGAATTCAGTCATTTGAAAAGATAAAGTCTTCCTCTGTCACACGTTTTTTTTTATTTGTGTGTGTGTACGTGTGTGTGTGTGTTAAATCAGGAGCTCATTCTATTCACCTTGTTTGCTGAGTGCTGCCCAAAAACATTCAAACAAGGAGGGGAGGGATAAAACGCACGGCACTTTCACGGTTCTGCATTTCAATGCTCTGTGCGTGCAGAGTGTGCGTTGGTTTTCGATTGCCTCGCGTAAGAAGTTTCGAGCGTCACTAACTCTGCCTGTAAACAAGGCGTCGAGCCGTGAGATGTCGGAGGGTGAACATTTTATGAAACTTTTGTACGACCGAGAGACCGGACACTTGTACATGGCTGCACGGTGGTGTAGTAGTTAGAGCTGTCACCTCACAGCAAGAAGGTTCTTGGTTCGAGTCCCGGTTCAACCCAACCAGGGCCTTTCTGTGTGGAGTTTGCATGTTCTCCCCGTGTGTGCGTGGGTTCTCTCCGGGTTCTCCGTCTTCCTCCCACAGTCCAGAGACATGCAGAATGGGGTCAGGTTCATTGGAGACTCTAAATTGACCGTAGGTGTGAACGTGAGAGTGAATGGTTGTCCGTCTCTGTATGTGACCCTGCGATAGGCTGGAGACCTGTCCAGGGTGAACCCCGCCTCTCGCCCAACGTCAGCTGGGATTGGCTCCAGGATGGATGCAAAAACTCTCAGAGTCTCTGTTTTGACAGTCGTGCACTCTGTTGACCCGCCGGACGCCTCCCGGTGACTCATTCTCTTCAATGTTTTATGAACATAACTGAGCAACACATTATGTTGCCACCACAATGTAAGTTGAGAGAAATGGGGCTTGGTAGAATATGCATGGAATGTCTGGGAGTGCGGGGTTGCATGAAGTCATCCAGCAAGTGTTTCCTCCTCGTATCTAATCTGTTGGCTGCGCTCGAAGGTGGGAGGCCGAGTGAGTGACTGTACGCTGAGTAAACGTGAAACCACCAAGCACAATGTGGCGTCCTGGTGAAGATCTCCATTGGCAGGTGAAGAGAAGTGACTGATGACTATTTTGCGTATCAGAAGGAAGAACATGTTTGTGTCTACTTCCTGTTTGAGCCGAGTGACAAGGACCACAAGGATCAGGGACAGGGTCAACTGGGCCGTACAGGCCCTTTCTTATTTTTTATCCGACATTTATTTTAACAGTACGGTCTGTTGTTATTGGTGCCAAATAGCAACTAAGACAGATATTTTTTAAACCATGATGGAGTGCTCAAAGCTCCACCTATTGGCTGATTGGCCCCTTTATCATCATATTGCATTACCTGAGATCCGTATCCCAGCTGGATCTGTACCAAATATCACCTCTGCATTGATATTTGTTCTTCTTTGGGTCGCGCATTTTTAAATATCAGGTACTTTAAAGTGGAAGGCTCATACGTCAGCGGCAGCCATCTTGGCAATTTACAAAAGTCGCTTCTCTCCGCGTCGTGGTATAAACCCCGCCCGTTGTCAAATAATCGGTTGTGATTCGACCGGCAAGTTTTCTGCCGGATGGAAATCACTTCCCAATGGAGGCGATGTGGCAGAGCAAATTTTAATGAGCTCCCAGAATTCGTCTGGGTCCCACACCTTGACAAAACTTCATGGAAATCGGTATATCAGATTTTAAATAATCCTGCAGACAACAGCAGCAAAGAAACAAATACATTTTTACAGTGTAATCTAATGAATAAAGACAAAAAAGGCCCCACTCCTCTGAACCTCTTCCTCATCCAGCTGTGTCTTTACATGTTGTCAGTTTCTGGGAGTATCTTCGCATGTCTTTGTCTCTCCGTGTGAGTACTGTGGTCTGGTACAAGTATACTTGTCCATTCAGTTTATGCCTCTGTTCATGTCTTTTTTGTGTTTTGCGAGCTTCTCTAGTCGCCGCTATCTTTTTTCTCCCTCCCCAGTTTGATGTGAATGAGCAGTGACTGTGTTAAAAGCATTAACATTTTCAAACCCCCCGAATCACTAATCAGGATGCTGTTGGGGAGGAGAGGCGTTCGGGAGGACGCTGCATTATTAAGCATCCACTCGTTAGCTTCCTCAAAGATGCAGACACGCGCACACACACACACACACACACACACACACACACACACACACACACACAGTGGTGAATGTGTTTTTCTTTTTTCCCTCCACACTTTTGGATTAATGAAATACGGAGATGAGAGTCGGGCAGAAGACATTAAATCACAAAATCTCTCCATAATGAGGAAGAAACACACAAAAACACACACCGATCTCTCTGTTTCACAATGTGTAAATGCACACACACACACACACACACACACACACACACACACACACACACACACACGTCTTTTTCTTTTTTTTACACCAACATCTAAGACGCAAAAGATGCACATCACCCAAAGACAAGACAGAGACAGAGACAGAGACAGAGGCACCTTCAGACGTCTCGTCATTGATTCAACCTCTGATAGGTTTTTTCGGCCGCAGAGCGGAGGGAGTGATGAAAGACAGGCGCAATAAGAGACAGACAGGTGGGGGGTGGGTGGAGGGGGGGAGTGGAACAAGACGAGGCAGCGGGGTGGAGAGTCCGTTTGGGAGAAATTTGTAGGTCGTTATCTTCTGGATTTTAATGGGGGGTGCTGCATATAAATCCTCCTTCCTTCCATACCTCCACGTTTCTCTCAGATGTTCTACACCTACTCGTCTCCTTTTCTGATCGAGTCTTAAAGCTGCCGGTTGAAACAAACATCCATCTGCCAACCTGAAATAGAAACACATTTAGCCTTGTTAGCACCGTGGGTGGCAGCTTTAAAGAAACAAAAGGAATGAAAAAACAAAGGGATGCGCGATACGTCTTTAAAAAAGGGAACGCAAGCCGATTCGTTGATGGTGGGCGTCCTGCATCATCAGGTACGGGTGAGACGGCGACTGACGTGGTCCAGTATCAGTTTGACAAGAGATCCACGAGACGCTGACACATGACGACCACGAGGTGAACGATAAAACATCGGACGACACTGTGTATAGTGTAGAGCCGCAGGTTCCAGTTGTGTCGCCCCCCGAGCCCTTTCTGTCCCTCCATCCCATTCTCTCGTGAGCGGGATGTTTCAGGAAAACGCCCTCGTTAGATTTTTGGTGGTCAAAGGTCAAGATCGTCGTGACCTCACAGGTTATGTTTTTTTTTTGTTCTTCACGAACTCGACATCTTAAGAAAAAAACGCCTCTGGGAAAGAATTTCTTCAAATTTGGCACAAACGTTCAATTGAAGGATGAATTATTCCGAATTTGGTGGTTAGGTGTCAAAGGTCAAGGCCTCACTGATCTCACAGATCAGTGTCGTTATTTCTTTGGCTACAACCAAAAAAATTCACAAATCCATTATGAGAAATTTTACATGAAATGTCTAACAGGATAAAATGATGCACTAGTGGGATTTTAAACCGAAAAGGTCAATGGTCAAGGAACAGGAGGAGAGATTATGATCATATTTCTTGACTAATTCACCACTGGGGATAAATGGCATGCAACAACGAGGCGGAGATTCTTGTTTGTTTGAACACAGCCGTACGTTTCCAACATCGCAGACCCGACAAATCGCCAATTCACCTACAATCAATTTTGAGTCTCCATTTAACCTATAACCCCAAATCTGAGGGTCATTTTAAAACAAAAAGCTAGGATTTAGAAGGATGTGCATTCAATTACATATTTAAAACTGTAAATGAAAATATTTATCATATTATTTGTTTCACACTGCTCCTTTGTCTCGTCGCGCTCGTCTTCCACCCCCCCCCCACACACACACCCTTTATCTGTCTCTCTTTCTCTTTCTCTCTGCCTGTGTCACCCTGAGGCGGTATTTCACATTACCATTTACATCACTCACAGGAGCTCCAGTTACATGCACCTCGTACCTCTCTGCAGACACACACACACACACACACACACAGGTTTATTATCGCGTAACACACACACACACACACACACACACGTGCGCAGAGGGCATGTAGCGCTCAGTCATGCATGATGACAGATCCTAATAGCTGCTGCTTGTCGACACACACACACAAAGTCAGACAAATACAGTAAAGCGACGTATGTGGTTGCATACACACACCATATTGCACACACAGATCATGGTGGCATGTGGCAGTGGGTTACACACACACACACACACACACACACACGCAGAGAAAGCTCACCCAGAGCCGAGTAATGTTGACAGCGACCCTGCTATTTTTAAAGGGCACACTTCACAAGATATCATCTCCTCATCATTTGTCCTCGGGGATCTTTGTCGATATACACAAGGCGCACACACACACACACACACACACACACACACACACACACACACATGCACACAGTCGGGAATAATGTCCCATCTCTGGTTCTGCGTTTTGTAACAATTCAAGCTGATGTGTGACGTTTTCCCGAACCGAGGTCATGGGAGAGTTTCCCCGTTGTGCCACAAATCCATTTTCACAGCACACAGTGCTCTGAATATGTCAATTTTTGTGACAATGTAGTCTGTAGAATACAAACACAACACCCACTGTGACACATCAGCCACCGGCAGACGACTAAGTTGTCACCACACGTTGGACCCAGGTGGGAAAAAATCGGTGCTTGAAAATCAAGGCTCTACAACTTGAGACTATTCTAACTTGCTTCCGTTTCCCAAAGAAGAATAAACACGAGGAATGCCGACTAATCGCCTGCAGGCATGAATTGTGGATATTTTCATTTAAAGAGTATTCAACGATTCCCCGCGTGTTTATGCTTCGTGACCCAAATGCAACAGCCGCCGCGACGTGACGTCAAACTAAGACAAACACAGTCACGTCTCTGATGCAACAGAACCTCTGATCGCTGCGCCGTCCATTTTACGGGACTTGACATTTACATGGAGCTCGTCTCCGCTGCCTTTTTACGTGGCGGGTTAGGGCGGGTTAAACGTGTTTCCCTTTCATAACTTTTTAGCGGGTTTCCACGCAGGCTCCTCTTTTCACATGTGAAGTAGTCGTGTACAAACCGCTGGACACTTTGTATCGAGTGTCTTGCCAAGGTCGCACTTTGAGGATTTTCGGTGCTTCTTCTCATCATTTATATGGAGGCACCTCATTTTATCGCACGTCTTTATTACACTCCACCGCACTTGCACAATACTCCCTGGATCTTTTTTTTTGGCAGGCGCCGTCGTTCACATCCCCCCCAAATCCTACACCTGATGATGCAACCGCTGACCAAGATATGCTCCTTTCACTCCCTTCAGCAGATAAGACGAGAGATTTTGATTTGAGGAAAATTGCAGCATTTGTTTCCATTTCTTGTCGTATTACTGTCTCTTATATCACTATGATTCATAGTTAAACTGCCATGTGGGCCTTTAAACGGGAGGATAACCAGGAAGTCAGTCTCCAATAACATGTATGTGGTCATTTAAAGCTCTGTGTGATAATAAGGCATAATAATTAGACATAATACCATAATATCAGCACTGCTGCTCTTCAAACCGGTTCTGTTTTTGTATATCTCCACTTGACACCACTGTCAAAATCAGGTCTGGACCAGTCAGGACTAGATAAAAAAATCGATTTAACTTTCTCAAAACGGCAACACCTCATTTACTTTTATTAAAATGAGCGAACATATTTATTTTCATTCAGTAATCGACTAAATCAAATTTCATCACACAACATAGGTTGTATCTTTTAAAGCCCCAGTGTGTAATTTTTGTAATTTTCTGGGGGCATCTGGTGGTAAAGTTGCAAACCGCAACCAACTGAGCGACCGACAGGGGACACTTTATGGTGTCGCACCGCTTGATTCCATTTCCGGGTTTCCGGCAGCCGCGAATGCGACGTAGTTCAACAACCGTATTCAACATGACATAGCAAACATGGCGCTCACACGGAGGTCGGGTCCACCTCATGTAACTATAGTTACATGAGGTGGTAACTTGATTATACATATTGATTATACATATTTGAATACATAGTTATGGACAATTCATTCAATGTCTGTGAATGAGTTCTTCAAAATATTACACCCTGTAGCTTTAATAAAAAATTATTATTTTCATGAAAAAAAAATTCACCAATAGTCTTTATTAAAACAGGTTCTTGGTCTTTTACTCTTCAAAACCTGATACTGTAAACTTAACAGCAGCAGGTTTATTAGACAAAATACATAACACTATCTCACACAGAGTTTTAGTAGCTTTGGTAGCTTATGCGCTAGCTAGCAGCATTTATTTTTTGCTTTGTGTCATGTGACATGTGGGTTTCCAGACGAATGTGAGACGATTAAAAGTATTTGAACTCATTGTGACCCTCCTTTGTTAGGGTCTGCTCTGGTGATTTTGCTACTTAAAGCTAGTTTGTGTAGCCTCTGAAAACGCTAACGGCAAAGAAGCATTGTAGCTGCAAATGATGAAAGTGGATCCTTTAGGCAGATATAGAAAAAAGAATCTGTCATGTTAGACATTTGCTTCTCTTTCTCTCTGTCTTTCTTTTTTCTCAGTCTGTCTCTCAGTCCTTCACTTCTTGATGTGTTCCGCTCCCAGCGGCCGTCTTCCAGGCAAAGCACCAGTCGGGGAATATCACCCGTTTTCCTAACATGTCATGAGCCGAGCGAGGGTGTGATTTCTTCTTTTTTTGTTAGTGCCAAAGTGTCTTTTAAGGAAAGTAGGCCAAGAGCAAGACAGAAAGACAGAAAATGACAGAGAGACGCAGAGGGATAGAGGAACGGAGACGTGTAAACAAGAGAGTTTCCGTCAAAAATCTGTGACGAAAGCGTTTCTTTGTGTGTTTGGCGGGACAACCGTCACCCGCGTACATGACAGCCGACACCAGGACAAACTTTCTTTTTCATTTCCTCTCTTTTATACGTACATACATACATCACTGTCTCTGCTAAAAGAAATCGCAGAATAGTTTTCAAGCATTAATATTGATCACAAAGCTCAATACATAAAACACGATATAGAGATACATAAATGTCAGACTTTAATTAATAAGTTATTTCCTGCCAAACACAAAGATTTTGCCTTTACTGACAATTGATGTTCATTCTTTGTCAAAAAAACGTAGTGTTCTTCACGGGGGGGGGGGGGGGGGGGAACGCGGTGATAGAATAAAAAAAAGTCAGAAGTTTACCTCGTTCCTTTTAAAACATGACACCTATAACCAGGAATTCAGACGAGACAATAAAATGTCATCTGGGAGAGAAGATGTGAGCAATAAATCCACGAGATTGAAGATGCAAAAACTCTGAGAAGAAGATGGTAACAGCAGGAGGAACAACTCTTAAAAACAGTAATATAAGTTGATTGCTTCTGTACTCCATCTTCTTTGGTCGATGGTTGTGAGGTGAAGGAGAAATCATATTACAAAATGATGTGCTCGCTCGTGATTTTTATTGGCCAGCTGGAGCGTTAACAACCCCGCGGCTTTCCGCATGCTGCTAACGTTACTCTCTGGACACTCTGGAGGGAGAATGATTGTAATGTCCAAATTCTAATATTAGCACTAATATTAATGCGTCTCTTGTATTTATCCGCCGTGAAATAAACTCTGTTTATTAGAAGTTCTGTTGAACACATGAAAAGACTGGAACGGCAACATGATTCCAATCCATATCATCCATTCACAAATATCTGCTGCGCTTTAATTATTCTTCATAAATCTTAAGTTAGCTACGGTAGCTAATGTCCTAGTTTTTTCCCCAAGGCCATCATTAGCAAAAAAATGATTGGGAGTTTAATGATGTAGTCAAGCAGGGGGCTCGCGATACTGTTATTGGTGTTACGTTTCAAACATGGTCGAGAGCGATACATTCAAATACAGAATGTTCTGTTTCTTCCTCTGCTTCAGTTCCAAAATGTCCGCCGAGTCACTCCCATGTTCACACTTGTGTAACTAACAGCAGCTATGCAGAACAGAACACAAGAGGAAAATTGTTGAGCAAAGTCGGGGCTGCAGCCGAGCGGGGGCTGATCTGCATATTCATAGATCCGTGGATACTAAATGAGACAAAGTTGTACGGTTACATCCAAGTCATTTCAAGGGACTTTTTTTCCCCAAGAAACAACCAAACAAACATAAAAAAAAAACAACTTCTGCATATGTAATCTAGACAAAGAGAGATTAATTTTTCCAGCGGGGAGTCGGTGCTCCTACTGACTTAAAGCGTTTGTTAAGATCAGAGGCGGTGGATGAGAAAAACGTCCCGCGAGTCCATGTCGTAAAAGGTGATGACAAACAATAAAGCTCTTAGCCAATATCACACCAGTGAAATATAGAGACAAAGAGAAGAGAGACTCTCGTCTTCACACACAAGCCTTGTACAATAATGCAAGAGCGGGACTCAGAGTAAATGTGGATTTTTTTTATGTCTTATGTCGTGCCGGAATATTACAATACTGCTCCCAGCTGCTCTTGTGAAAATATAGTGCGCGGAGATATGAAGTGAAAGTGCAAATAACGAGAGAGAGAGAGAGCAAACAAGAGAGGGAGAGGGGGAAGAAGAAATAGAGGGAGTGATGGAAGTGCCACAGGAGAGGTTTCATGTAAAAACACACAGCCGGCTTTCCTGTCCAATCCAGCAAATTACCAATGACCGACTCCCCCCGAAGAGAAGAGGAGGGGGGTGAGAGTAGATGGAGTGTGTGTGTGGTGCCCCCCACCCTCATCTCATTTACTGGCTTAGACAAGATCTCTCTGTCAGATACACTCACACACACACACACACACACACACACACACACACACACACTCGCCCCGCCAACCTCGGCCCCCTGAAATATTTACTATCGCCTCATGTGGGGGAAATCTCCAGGGATTATCCCCAATAACCTGTTTAACTTAATCCTTATCTCACACACATGAATAATAAATCTACCCCCCCCCCCCCACACACACACACACACACACACTCTCCGTCTCTCTCTTTCCATCTCTTGGACGGGAGAAGTAACGCCTCTCTCTCTCTCACCTTAACTCTCCATCACCCTCCCCTCGCTCGCTCCTCCGCTCTCTCTCTCTCTTACACACACACACACACACACACACACACACACACACACACTCATTCCATCTGCTTCACGAACGCGAGCCGGCTGCTTTTCTCTTGCCTCTCCGAGCGTCTTTGAGCTGTTGTGACATATGCGCTCGCCTCCCTCTCTCTCTCTCTCTGTCTGCGTCTCTTGCCTTTTTTCCTCCTCTTTTTTTCTTTCTCTCCACTAAACCCACACCTCTCCGTCTCTCTCTCTCTCTCTCTCTCTCTCTCTCTCTCTCTCTCTGTGTGTGTCTGTTTTACCAGACCCGGACAGGAAAAAGGAGCGGTACAGCAGAGAGCCCCGGCAAAGAAGACTGACCACAATAACAGGAAGAGGAAGAGGAAGTGGGCAGTGACCTGTGCGAGGGAGAGAGAGAGAGACAGGAGCTGCGGGTCAACACTTTGTGGCCACTGGATGAGAGCATCACATCGGAGGTGACGGGAAGAACAAAAAAGACCTGTTGGACTCTCACCTGAGGGGAAAAACCTCGACAGCCCCGAGGACGGAGAGCAGGTCGATAAAGAGGCTTTTTGGATTGACAGGAGTTTTTTTGTTGTTGTACCTCTTTGACAAAATTCAAGTTAAGAGAATACTGAGTAATATCGCAGCTCTATAGGATACGTTCTCATCCGTCCTCCATCATCATCGCCGACTTAGTCAAGAAACAGGATTTGTGCGAGGAGGGAGGAGAGAGTGAAATCCGCGCCTGTACAACATCACCTGCTGCTTTCCTCTCTACATCGGAGGAGGAGGAGGAGGAGGCGGGGGGGGGGGGGGACGGACGACGACAACCAGCTGCGAAGAAACGAAGAGGGGCGTAGAGGAGAGCGAGAGGAACGGGGGGAACAGTTTGAATCAGGAGGTGGTGGAGCTCACGACCACCTACCAGCCTCTCGAGTACAGTTGGACCGACCCGCCGAGAGAGAGAGAGAGGGAAACACCTTGAAGGGATTTGGGTTTTTCCAAACAAAAGCTCTGGTCTCCAGCTGTGGTAAGTTTTCAGTTTTTTTAATCTCCATCTTGAGATTTGGGAATATTTGAACGGGTCAGGGGTCTGAGAAAACACAGATTGCGCAGGTGACGAGGAGGTGCAACAAATCAATAGATGTCCTTTTGCGATTTGAAAAAGACAAAGTGTCCAGAAGATGTAACGCACATCTCCTCGAAACCGCCCCCCCCCCATGGCAACTGTCCCTGCAGTCACTCCTGAGGGGCTGAGACGCTCATGAATACGTCAAAACTGTCTCCACATAAAATAAAGGTACAGAAATAACCTGGAACGGGGGTTTAAAAAAACCCTTTAAGATAGACGAGCTGTCGGCCCCGTCACCGTCCAGTCCCATGTGTTACGCGGATGATGTCGGACAGCTCGGTGTGGATTTGAATGCTGTAATTGAGTGCCGCTGCTACATTCCCCCCCCCCTCCCAGAGGGCTGGACTGTCATTCCTGAAGACAGACGGCTGCGGCCGGGAAGTCGACGCAGTGTGTGATCTGTGGACGGAGCGGGGAAATTACGAAAAGGCAAGAACGAAGATCCACAAGGGAGGTCCTTCGGCTGTCCGTGGTTCGAAGAGCTTTTTCCTTTCGTGGCAGCTGTCAACTACACGTCAAAGTCGGGGGCGGCTGTAAAGTATTGATGATGCACATTTGATATTTCCTAAGTAGCGAGGAGGTTGTCAGTCGCGGGGGGGGGGGGGGGGGGGGGGTGTCATCTTGTCAGCTGTGCAATTCATTTTAACAACTCGCTCCCCGACAGTTTCCAAGACAAAATTATATCTCACAATATGATCTTGAGGATATTTCATCATCTCATTCCCGATGCTGTAAGTTTTTGGTGCTCCAGCCGTTTGTGTTGTGTTGTCGACTGGTGAGCGTGAGAGGGGATTTTCTCGATCCGTGGCCCCCGGGGGGACGGAGGTGATCTGATTCCGTTTGTTACGACGAAAAGCCGCTGATGCGACTAAAGCCAGTGGTCTAATTCCTGGAGAGGGAACCGACAGAGGGGGGAAGAAAGAGAAAAAAAAAATCCTTTGGGTGCCATCTGGGAGACTTCACCCCCTCCCCTCCCTCCCACACACACACACACACACACACACACACACACACACGCGATTACAGCCGTTCGTTCATTCAGATACATGTCAGCGTGGTTGACAAGCTGTCCAGCTGTGGCGATGTGAGCTCGGGGCTGAGGTCGCTGATTACTCCTGAAAGACCCAGTTACGAGTTTTACTTTCAGGCAGCCGTGACCTGCATTCTCCATTTCCACGCAAACATACTGCACTTGGAGCAAGTTTGGATTTCCAAACAAAATCAGCTTTCACATCCCATCGGATCCATCGCACACACGATGATCCAACACATGAGGTTTGTTAGACAATGTCAGCCCATTCAAGAAGATGAAGCATCAACACATTTATAGGGAAGTGTGTCGAATGGCTGCCCCTGATTGGTCCACAGCTCCACCTCGGTGCAACATGAGGCATTGTTTAAATGCTGTCAACTGATTTAGGGCTGGAAAATGGTGAAAATGTCGATCGTGTTTTCCCAAAACCACAACATGATGTTTTGTTTCTCGTCCACAGACCAAAGAGATTCAGTTTACTGTCATAGAGGAGCAAAACATATTCACAGTCAAGAAGCTGAAATCAGAGAATTAGGACTTAGAATTAGGAACTACTTGAAACGATTAATCGATTATCAAAGTAGCTGCCGATTGATTAAGTAGTCGATTACTTACTGACTAATCGATTAACTGTTGCAGCTCTAAACTGATTCAGTAGATGACCAAACACCTCCTGCAGGTTTGTGTGTTGATGTGTTGCTGTAGAAAAAAGGGGGAGGCCACAACAAAAGAGGGGATCTTTTGGAGAATGTCCTTGACTCATATACGATCATTCATATTCAGATCATTCAGTACGATTTATGTGGTGAAATAAAATGTATTTCCCCATATTTCTGGGGTACTCCCCCCCCCTCCCTTCACACACACACACACACACACACACACTATTCGAAGGTGCTGTAGTTGGAAGAATTTCGCCCCGCGGCACAGATGGGGGGGCAGTGACAGCTGAAGCCAAAACCAATGTGGATAACAAGGCTTTAAATTATTTTCAGATGACCGTCGGTCATTACTGTCACTTTTAAAGCCGGCGGGCATCATTCATACCCCCCAGGGTCCGCCGTCGTAAAAATCAGATTTTTGTCCGATTGCGGAGGCGAATAGAGTTAACAACTAGAGAAGCACTTTGCCACCAATCACAGCCGTGGTGAATACACCCTGTGACATGACAGAGTGTCAGCGAGGACACAGGGTGTGTGTGTGTGTGTGTGTGTGTGTATGGTGTGTGTGTGTGTGTGTGTGTGCGCGCGGTGGTTACTAGTGTGACTTGCTGGCAGACAGATTGTTAGAAGCTGCTCTGTGATTAAACCTGTTTTAATCTAGACAACAGACACACACACACACACACACACACACACACACACACACACACACACACACTATTCGGCTGCCCGACATCGCAGATCTGAGGCTGTGAAATCACTTATCACAAATAAACATACTGGTGAATTGAGGGTAAGTAGAGAGTTAAAAGTAAAGTCAGCTAAACTGTGTCAAAGACGCCATGTTGAGATGGAGGGGTGTGTGTGTGTGTGTGTGTGTGTGTGTGTGTGTGTGTGTGTGTGTGTGTGTGTGTGTGTGTGTGTTCGTGAGAAAATGTTGGACAGAAAAGAACATCATCGCCACGATTTATCGTTATTCTCGCGAGTTACAGGGATGACATTTCCAATTTTTTAAAGACCCGGGATGACGGAAAGAATCTCCACGTTCGTTCCAACCGGGGGTTCCACCTCTGGAGAGTCCGGCGGAGCAAATGCCACGTCAGTCGGCCTGTTCCATTACGCAGCGAGGCTTCCGTTGTAGCCTCAGGTAGAAAATGATCAGACAAAAGGTGAAGGCGGTGCTAAGGGGGAAAAAGGTCACGTTATTATTATCAAATTCAACAGGGGTTCTTCCTCTTGGGACCTTGAATCGCCTCAACTTCCTCCCAATCCAGCTTTATAGACGTCTCTCGTCGACAGTTTAGGCCAGACAGTGGAATATATTATTATTAGTATTTCACACGGGATATTTGAGCCTCATCATGTTTCAAAACCAGAACCGTCCTCTGGGGACGGTGAATATACCACAGCAAGAAATATCATAGTGATGGCAATGTGGTTTGTTTCTAATTGGGATATTTTGCCTTCCAACCAAAGTGTTGGACAGGTGGAGCGAACAGATGGAAAGTCTCAAGGAGAACATGACTCATCCTTTGGGCTTGTGCAAAGAATACAGGTGGGACAAAAAAACATTGTCCATTTTAAGCATTTAATATTTCTGTAAGTTCCAATTATAAAAGTATTTTATGTCTGCTTCAGTCGGTTGTAGTGCTTGATGCCGTTTTTTTCCCCTGGGTCTGGCACAGGAACATGACGTCCTCCTGAATATGTATTTCTGTCCGTAGAGAGTTTATTATGACTGTTTTTGATTGCTGGAAAAACTGGAGGCGTTTCATAATTCGTTTTATGTTTTGGTATTGGGTGCTACTGGCGAGGATGGGTCGGCACGATTCTTTTCATGATCGATTCATCTTGACGATTCTTTTCTCGATTAATCGATCAGCTGTTTTTGTTCATCAAATGTCATAAAATGGTGAAAAATGTCGATCGCGTTTCCCCAAAACTTCAAGATGATGTTTTTGTTTTGATATTCAGTTCGCTGTCACAGAGGAGCAAAGAAACCAGAACATATTCACATTTAAGAAGCTGAAATCAGGGACTTTTGACCTTTTTATAGGGTTAGTCTGACCCTCATCATCTTCACGTCGTTATTCAAGTAAATACCCCCGTCACTTATTTAAGTGATAACACCTTCAAAGGACACATTCGCCACGAAGTGTCAAGACGTGATGCGCGATGTCCCAGACGTGGAGGGAGGAGACGGATTTCGTCATGTCGCTTCTTTTCTCTTTTGAAAAGTCGCGACGTGAACTCCACTGACCCCCTTCGAACGAACCGCCGTGGATTATTGAAGTCTCGCTGTACTCGTTTCATGTGCTTTAGCCTTTGGTACATTGCAACTAGGTCAGACCTGTCTGCCAGTCTCAAAAAAACCCCCCAAAACGTCCCGGAGAATGACAACTGTATCTCTGCGTCTGTCTGATCCTTCGCTCCTCCGTCACTCTCACGCTCTCTCTCTCTCTCTCTCTCTCTCTCTCTCTGCTGCTGCTTCGCCTGTGGACAATGCACAGATGTAATTACAGATATTTCTGGCTGTTATTTATTCCCGTCCTATACCTTCTGAAAGACGCGCTCGATAGAATGAGGTCGTAAATAACTTTGTCTAATCCCGTATGTGAGATTAATGTTCACGTCGCTCAACAGAATCAAGAAGAATTGCAGGTGCAAGTGTAGTGATTTGACATCTCAAGCCTCCGGAACATCTTGTCCTCGTTGGAAAAAGCAAACTGGAGTTGAATTGTTGTTCTTCCTCCGGTATGAACGCGGGTTCATTAGCGCGTGTTTAATCCTTCTCACCGTCTCGCAAGGTGCTAAATCTGCTTTTTACGGCGAAGGTGCGGAGAGCGATGGAAAAAGATGAGAGAGGTGAGAAAAGGGAAGGGGGCTGAAGGAAAAAGAAGATAGACAGGAGACACAAATAGACAAGTGTGGAAAAAACACGAGACGCAGTTTCTCTCCACCTTGAGACGACTCGATAAAAGAGACAAAGTGGAGTTCAACAGGACCGAGAGGAGACGGAAAGTGTGAGGCTGAGACAGACGTCGTCAGCAGCAGGGTTGAATACCAGGAAGGGCGTGGCCCCCTCACCAATGATGACCCCTCATTAGCAGACCCCAGAAGACATTGTGCACACACTTCCTGTTGCTGATAAAAGGGGAGGGGTAAGACGCTGAGCCTTGAAGGAGGAGGAAGCGCTGTTTGGTTTTTTTTGAAATGCCATTTTTGGGAAAATTGCCCCCCTACCCGACGGATTGGTCATCCCAGAAATGACTCTTGAGTGACGAACCGAGACGCCGGATGTCGCCGTTGTACGTGCGAGCAAGATGCTGCCGGTCGTGGCAGACATTTTGACATGTCACGGAAAAAGAGTGATGGTGGATGGATTTCCATAAGGCTGATTCAGTTTCAGGGTCCCGGTCTTGTACATGTCCCAGGACGCCTAAAGCCCCCGACATTGAAATAGCCGTAACAAAGTTAAAAAGATTCTCGGTCGGAGATGTCGCATTAAGATGACGTTTCAGCGATCGATGGCATTCGCAGTTTCAAAATGTCCTCCCAGCTCACCGCCATACTGTTTCTTTAAAAAAAATAAAATGATTATGATTATTTATATGTGTTTGTGTGTTGCCCAGCCTGAGCAGCAAAGAGAATATTTCCAGCCAAAGCCCTGAAAGTGATTCGCTCGGTTTTTTTTTTTAATAGCTTTTTAAGTATTGATTGAATTCATGAATTTCGTCCCATCACATCCCATCAATGTCTGATGAGTCTTTTTTGGCTTTGAAAAAAACAACAACGCTTTAACAGCTTTAACTTGTTGTGTCAGAGTTTCACTCGGTTACACAGCTTCAGTTATGCAAGTATTTTTCCGCTTCGCTTTTCCAGCTTTCTATTCATCCGACATTAGTTGCGTATTAATTATACATTAAAAAAACTCTTAGTTTGCATCTTTTCAACGCTACAACTCAAGGCCTCATATACAACGTGAGTATTTGGTCTTAAAATAAAGATAGCACACTCTGCTCTGTTTGATTTTTTCTTCGTCATCTAACGATTTCGTTCCCGCAGGCACATATATTTTTCTGGATTCCCAGAGTGTGAGAACATATATGTGTGGCACCGGGCCGGGTGTGATTACTTTGTTTGTCCAGGAACTGGTTGAGAGGACGGATACGGGCCTGACAATAAAGCCGGGCGATGAGAAGAGACGCAGCAGGACGCGGTCACAGGAAATACGATTGGGTCCTGAACAGTAGCCGCATGTCTCCCCGTGAAGTGGACGTGTTACACTTAAAGGGGCAGTAAGCCATTTCTAAAGCAACACATGTTTTGTAAAAAATCTGCGACTATTTCCTCACCGGCAGTTAGCTGACGCTTTTGCGCGTACGCCCGGGAAAAAAAATAGCTGTTTCCGGCCGCTGCCCAGGCTCCGTGAATTGAAATCGAAAGAAAATGGTGCGGACCGCACCACACAACACTTCGAGCAGTTTGTATATACAGTTTGTATATATATATATATATATATTGAGTCGCCCTCAACTTCTATGGAAAACTGAAGCACACTGAAGTCAGCAACATGTGACCCAAGCTTCACTCATGTGAACACAGTTAAATGATTCAAAAACATTCACAACTGCTGCCACAAACCAAAGAAAGAAAGAAATGATCATTACTGTAATCCAGTTAATATCCAGTCAAAGGAACATCACCATCAACATTTTGGGGGGGGCTGACGAAGTGTCATTTATCGAGACAAACCTCTGCAGATCAGGAGCTCAGCTGGATCTGATAAATACATCAATGCATCAAGTTAAATCAATTGAACGCCGCAAGTAATTCTTCAAAAGTAATGAAACTCTAAGCACTTGGACCAAACACGAGTCGCGAGTTCGCAACAAGTGAGATTAAAGAATTAGGAAGGATCATTGGTATTAAATTTCTAATTTACATGTGATTGTGAGGACCGAGGGTCAGAAAAACACATGTTTATTCTTTATATTCACAGTAAATTTCAATAGAGGACAATGTTTAATTAATTTGGTCCGGAAAGGCGAAAATGAAACACATGAGGGGGAAAAATAAACCCCCCCCCCCGAACAAAAGGATATGCACTAAAGTCCCAAAAAACGCTGGTGAGTCTTTGTTTGAGCTGATTTGCGGGGAGCCGTGTGAAGAGGTCAGGGGAGGTCGGCGGAATACGAGATTAGGCCATTAGAGGGGCGGAAAGACTTTGTGCCCGGGAATAATCCCTTCATCGTAATCTCTCCCTTTCTCCCTCCGCTAATGGCTGCAAGACAATAAGACGCACTAATCTGTGGACTGGGACGGCACATGGGGCCGCACCGAGACATCAACTGGAGTATAGACGAAAAAGTGTTTTGAAGATTATTTTCCCTGGCATTTCTGCTTTATTAGATAGAGCCTAGTAAGGGGGGGGGGCTCAAGTTTACTAGAGGGCTGGTGTTTGTGTACTTTATGCATTTTTATATTTGCTTGAATACTGCTAAAACGAGCCCCGCAGGCAGCAACAGCTGATGCAAGACGGTGAAACTTGTTAATCAGTCGCACAGCGTAAAATCTGAAGAGCTGAAATCTTAACGACGATATCCACCAAATTCCCCACTTTTTATAATTATTATTATTTCCTCCGTTTTTTTTTTTCCCCCCGTGCGTTTGGTGGATATATATATATATATCGTGAATTGTTTGTGTGTGTTGCACATTGCACGGCAGATCAATGGTGTCATGATGTAATACACCAGCGATGTGGTGCAAAAAAACACCACAACTTCAAGTTTTTTATTTAGGTCATGTCACTAGATCCCTTTGGATAAACAGAGCAGTCAAGTCGGTTCGGAGCGTGTTTTTTAAGCCGAGTGTCGAGTTTGGATTTGTTTTCCATGGTTTTTACGGTATGAGAGAAAATCTGATAAATATTTGTTGTGCTCCTGTATTATTTTTTACAAACAATGTTAGTTCTTAGTGTGTCAACTGTTGGTTTTTCTGTAAAAGGGTTCTTCTTTTAACTACTTGATGGATTGCAGATATTCATTGTCCCCAGAATCCTTCACTGACTTTGGTGATCCCCTGACTTTTCCCTGGGTCACAAGGTAGTACAGGCAGTCATGGTCCCCAGAGGATGGATCCTTTTGACTTTGGCTATCCAGACTTCGTGAGATAGACATTTGTTGTTTTTAAGTGCCATGTAGCGACAACTGCGTTTTGGTTTACGGTGCTCGATTTACGATTATGATAAAACTAAAAAAACATATTCATTGTCCCCAGAATCCTACTGACTTTGGTGATCCCCTGACTTTTCCTTGAGTATCACTAGCAGCAGGTAAAACATGTTTATACCCAGTGAGACATTTTGAAATCTACAAAATGGATTTGGCACAAATAAACAACGGAGGCATTCATGATCCCCAGAGGATGAATCCTTATTCACTTTGGTTATCCAGACTTTATGAGATAGACATTTGTTGTTGCCATGTAACGACAACTGAGGGAAAGTTTTAGTTTTAGATTAGATTTTGTGCAGACGATCTTTAGCTCTGTCATAAAGTAAAAGAATGTCAATATGTCAAGTGTTTTGTTTTGCAGTGCTCTGTTTGGCTTTATTTATGATTGACATTAACAGATTTACAAAGCCAATACACTGTGGCTCTTCTCTCATTTGTTCTTCACGTGATGGAAAACAGCGCTGCCTTTAAAAAACCCCAATTCTGATGTTGATGGATGTGTACTGCTTCAGTAATGGGCCCAGATCAGAGGACAACACACACTTTGGTGACACATCCACGAGTTCCAAGACTCATCTGATGCCAAAAACTCGGAACAGCTGTTTCCAATACTGAGTAGTTTTACAACTCGTGCATTGCAAACTGTGCATTTTTTTTTTGTCCCACATTTCGATGAAGCTGAGTCTATTAACAGTAGACGCACATTGCAAGTGATCTCACTGCAATGTGTGCTTATTTTAAGATAAATAAATAAATAAAAGAGGTACAGTCTCCAGATGATGTTGCATAATGTCGCGGCAAAAGTTGATCCAGATTCTGGACTGATTTTTTCTTTTTGCATGCATGCATTGGATTTGCCAGAGTCCAATGTGTTTGGGGCCTGTGTTGTGCAAAACGCAGCCGCCCTAATGAAACACAGAGGAGGCTGCGTTCCTCTTTGATGTGTGACTAACATCTGTCAGAGCACGATCGCACTTAACTTTGAAATGAATGTACAAAACTGGCCCGTCCGTCTCTCGTCGTAACTAGATTGAATCAAGAACCCGTATATATCTACGGTGGCCCTGAGAGCTCACAGCACTGCAACTTAAAGCTACAGGGTGTAATATTTAGAAGAACTTATTGACAGAAATTGAATATATTGTCCATAACGATGTGTTCATATGTGAGTTAAATATAGTTCCATGAGTTGGACCCGACCTCCGTGTGAGTCTCCATGTTTCTACGTCGCGTTGAATATGGTTGTTGCACAAAACGCTCCAGAATACGACGCGTTCACGTTGAATTTTCAGACGCTGCTGGAAACGGGAAGTGGAATCAGCAGTGCGCCAACATAAAGTGTCCCCTGTCGGTTGCTAGGCTTGTTGCGGTTTGCAACTTTGCCACCAGATGCCGCCAGAAAATTACCAAAAATTACACGCTGGGGCTTTAAGAAAACACATGAAAATAGACAAAACACAAGCAAATGAAGAAAAAACATCTTCATCAATTTGACACCACATGTGCAGCATATAAAAAACGTGCTGCAAACAACACACCACATTAAGAAAAAGCGGAAATGGAAACGGAAATGTTTCCGGAGGACACGTCTGAATCATGCCATCACAATATTAAGAATAAGACAAAAACACGCAACTTTTCATCTCATTTTCCAAAACTACTGACAGAAAGAGAACCTTGATAGCGCAGTGAGTAAAAAATCCATCGCAACAACAAACGTGTCCAGACGTGTGCGTCACTTTTTAGTGGCCTCTGGAAACCCTTCCGTTTTGTCGCGGCCTATTTGCCGAGAGATGTTTTCTTAATTTGCATGTGTTTTTTTCTTAAGTTGCAGTGCTGTCAGCTCTCAGGGCCACCGTGCGTATCAGCCACCAAAAAAAATCACTTTGTAATTGACAAGCGTTTTCTTATTAAAATTGTCGTGTTGTACTAAAGTGGAGGGTGAAAAAACTCCACTTATCAAATATTAAAAATGTCAAACCGGGGCCTCTGTGGAAAAACTGGACCGTCCCCATGGCTGATGAAGACAGACATCCTGAGTGGTTTTAATGTCAGCTCCTCTCTCTTTTCAATTTCTCTCTCTCTCTCTCTCATGCGACACCAGTGGGTCAGGACCCAAAATGGGTCACAGGCCTATGTTTAATAGATCCCCACACGGCCCACGGTGGCGATACGCTTCCAGCACAGGCCCCGCGATGAGAGGCTAAATGTTTCATTTGGGTCCCAGGCTGAGGAGGTTTAAGAGCCCTGGTCCTGAATGATAGGCAGACGTGGAGCGCTCTGCGGTCGACTGTGAAGGGGCGACGGCGAGTCCTTGGCGAGTCTCACCCTGGCACGGCGAAGGGGGTCTGTCCACAGCTGATAAGTGGTTTTAATGTGATCTTCTTTTCTGCTCCCTCTCCTCCCTCCGATTTCCCCCCTCCCTCCATTTTCCCCCACATATCTTATTCCTCTCCTACCCCCCTTTTTCCCCGCCGCAGATGATGGCTTGGCTCCAGTTGTGGACCACGGGGCTCATGGCCTTATCCGTGTCTCTCGCCGCTGCCGAACGCTCCGGCTTTCCTGCGGTGGGAGCGGAGGAGCGAGGCCCCGTCGACATTGTGAAGAAGGAGACCCATCCGGTGCTGCTCAGGCAGAAGAGGGAGTGGATCTGGAACTCGTTCTACGTGGAGGAGGAGAAGCCCGCACCCGTCCCCTACAAGATCGGACAAGTGAGTTAACGTTCAACATGTCGCCGTGGGAAGCTCTTGTCGACTTCCCGGGCCTATCTTCTACGTCGTCTTCTCTTTTCCCTTCTTCACAGCTCAAGTCCAGCCAGCAGGTGGAGGTGAAGAGGTTCAAAATAGAAGGCAAAGGGGCGGACACCGGCATCTTCACCGTGGACCAAAAGGGAGACCTGTACGTCACCAGCGCTCTGGACAGGGAGGAGCAGGACTCGTACCACCTGGTCGCCAAGATGTACGACGGGAACAACAAGCTGATCGAGGACTCCGGGGACTTTATCATCCATGTGACGGACATCAACGACAACATGCCCGTGTTCCCCCGGAAGTACAACGGGTCCATCATGGAGAGGTCCACCATAGGTGAGTAGGTTAAAAAAAATAGTCACCAGCAGTTGATGCCAGGTTGAAAATGTTGCATATAGGCAACGCGGCGAAATATAGAGACGAGAGTCAAATTTAGATTTATGTATAATCCTCTATAATATCTTAAATGTACTTTACAAGCCCACAACATCAATGTAGGTTTTTTCCCCAAGCTCCATGAAAAGACTAGAATCAAAAAAAATATATGATAGCAGAAGCAATGTCCTGCTCACCAACTTCAAGAATACATTCCACATTTACCATCTAGTGATAATTTAGATTAGAAATCTGTTTGTTTTTAAAAGTCATGGGAAAATGAGACGTATTGAGACATGTTGACATGTGCTACGTTCATTAGCACATCCATCTGTAAAAAAGCCACTAAAATTATATCATACCATGTTTGATACAAGAAAATGTTGGTTGTCTTCACAGTCAGTGTCTTGAATATTTATGCCAAAGACTATAAACTGCGGCCTGACGTCCCATTGGTGACACAGACTTATTTTCTGCATTGATGTTCATCGTCTAGGAACCAAAGTAGTTGAGGTGAGGGCGACCGATGCCGACAACCCCACCACTGCCAACGGAGAGCTCAGGTATTCGTTGAGCCAAAGTAAAGACTTGTCCGCCTTCGAGATCGACAGCATCACAGGTTGGTCTCGAGCATGACTGTTATTCTGCGGCTCCATTGTCTCTTTCTTCGCCCTAACAAGTCAATTTGGAGGAGCTGTCGGCGTGCAGGCTATGTTTGAACTTGAATATGAGTCAGTGGTAACACGCTGCCTCTCTGCAGGTGTGATCAGCAGCAAGATAAACACCCTGGACCGGGAAACCAAGAGTCAGTACGTGGTGGTGGTCAGAGCTCAGGACATGAGAGGAATGGCCTCCGGCAGCACAGCCACCACCTCGGTCACCATCACCATCACCGACACCAACGACAACATGGCCTCTTTCACCCGAAGTGAGGAAACAAAAGTGCTGGATGTGGAAAAAAAAAACCCTGTTCCCCTTTAAATATTAAACAATAATGTGACGCGTAATTGTTCTTTTTCCACTGCAGGAACGTACGAACTGCAGGTGCCGGAGGACCACAAGCTGAGCGACAAGATGGGCACGCTGGAGCTGGAGGACAGAGATCAGATCCAGAACAAAGAGCCCATCTTCGCCATCCCGAGCGAACACGGCAAGATGTTCAGTCTGGAACTCAGCCCCAGCAAAGACGGCAACCTCATGCTCAAACAGGTAAAGTGCTGCTCGTCGTGGCGATTAGGATAGCGGACATCTCAGCGCTAAGAAAGTTTCGATTCTCTGCCGTCACTTTGTGACATTGAGTAGTGGTGACGAAACTTTTCTTCATCCAACATACTCCCGACAACCCCTCTCGCGTCCGACGGCCTCAATGTTCCCTCTCCATTTTACAGCCCTTGAAAAAAATGTAACGGCTTCTTAGGATTATTGGATGATATTTCCCCACGGAGGAAATGCAGACTTATACCCCCTGAGGGTTACATATTCCGCACCCCTGGTTCTGGAATCGTCACTGAAGGTCCCTCCAAAAGCAGCACATTTGTAGGATTTAAAAAAAGTTAGAGCAACATTAACCGACGGTAGTTTAGTGAGTTTTAGATATATTCACGCTTCAATCTCGTAGCCCTTCGACTGAATGCAAACTATGCACAAATTGTAGAGCTGCAACATTTAATCGATTAGTAATCGACTGCTAAATTAATCGCCAACTATTTTGGAAAATCGATTAATTGGTTCAAGTATTTTTATGAAAAATAGAGTCAAAATTAAGGGATTTTAAGCTTCTTAACTGTGAATATTTTCTGGTTTCTTTGATCCTCTATGACAGTGACCAAACGACTAACCGAGAAAATAATCGGCAGCTTAATCGATTATGAAGAGAATCTTTAGTTGCGGCCCTCACAAATTATACAATAAGGAAATATTATAAATGTCCCCAAGAGTTAAGGGCATGAGGCTTATGGCTGAATGTCAATTCTAATATACATGATTTGTTTAAGGGTGATTTTAGGTTTGCGGCTCCTTCAACATTCTGCCACCACACGGCCACAAATTACATCCGAATTATAAAATTAGATATTTTATTTTGCCGGATGACAAAGCTCCGGCCTCCTCTCTGGTTGGCTGAGATATTCACACTTCACAAAATAAGTATTTAGGACATCAGAGAGTTGGAAATGTGTTCTGACGAAAAGGAAAGCTCTGTAATATATATAGCTCGTACCAGCGCCGCGCCGGCCCGGACACCGTGAATCGAAAATCGCACCCCATCATCTTCCGTCTGCACAACTCGCCCCTCCAGCCGCGCGGCCCCTTCCCGTCTCTTCTCTCGCCGCGTTGCCGTGTCTATACCCGCGCCGAGTAAAGCCGGCTATCGTCCGCAACCGCGGTGAAGGTCTTATTCTCGTTAAGCTGTTTACACACACGCCTCCGATACCCTGCGACTGTGGGCATCCGTGTGTGTGTGTGTGTGTGTGTGCGTCGCCGTGGATAATCCAGTTAGGGGGAATGTTTCCATTGCACCTGCAGTGTGTCCCATTCAAAGATAAATCAGTCCACCTTTTAAAAAAAACACACACACACACACACACACAGGAGGTTATTTCTAATACGGGGTAAAGAAACGATAATCCCGGCTGAGAGTCGACAGTAAGCACTTGCTCGCTGTCGCGTATTTCGTTGTGTATCCGCAATACTCAAAGTCTCAATTTGTGCAGACGTCGAAGAAGGTTCAACACGGAGGGGGGAAAAAACGCTGGTATTTATTTATTTCTTTTTTACAGTTGTTTCTTAAAAATTGTGGATTTTCAGGTTTGTTTTGCGCTTCAGTCGTGCCACTTGGAGCATTTTCACACCTGGAACACCAACCGCTGTTTTCGGAGTGAACAGACGCAAAGACGTGTGAAATGCACTCAGGACGATGACGGGAGAGGAATTTGAGGCGGAAAGTGCAAATGCAATGTGCAGGCGGGGAAATATTTGTGTGTTTATATATATATATATTTATATATAAATGTGGAGAATATTAGTTTTTTTGAAGTGGCATCAAGCGGCGAGACATTTTGTTGACGAGGGGGAAGGTGATGTGTTGAGCGAGTGTGTGTGTGTGTGTGTGTGATGGGTTTATAGCCCAGCTGCATCAGATTAGGCAGCACGAGTACGAGGCGCATGCTAATGAGATGTGTAATCAAGTTTAAGACCCTTTGAGAAAAGCCATGAAATGTCTCAGTGCACCTTAATGTGTAAAATATTGCAGACTGAACACACCGATGTTGTGGAAAGCGTCCGTAAAAAAACGAGTTTTAAAACTCGTGGCCTAAATCGACACCTCTCCGCAGGCTCTGGACTACGAGACGACGGACAGCTACACCTTCACTGTGCAAGTGCGAGAGAACCTGAGGAACCTGCGTTTCCCCGCTGACAACGTGAACAGCGCCGTCACCACGGCCCAGGTACGGTACAGCACAGGGGCCTCTCACACCAGAAGTCTTTTAAAGCCCTTCATCCGGAGATCGTTATCACCCTGCTACTTCATTAATTTCCTTATTGAAAACGGGAGAAAAAGGAAAGGGGGGGAAGTTCTGTTGCACAGGCACATTGCAAAAGCAATGTGAATTCAGCTGATTACGAGGCGCAGACATAAACACGGCGTCAGCCTGCTTTCATGGTCAGGAAATAATGTTAGTGCATAGGATTTGCTTGTGAGGTCACAACCGAGTTTACATATTTTAGCGGTAATCTTGCCTCAGAAGTCGCCGGTTTGGAAACGCAGAGGTGGTTAGTGTTATTTTTCTGTCTCCTGAATGTTCCCGAACAGCCCTGAAGAGTCCCCGAGCTCAATCGTCAGTTACCAGAATGAGTTTCAAGTTTCAAAGAACAAAAGAAGTTCAGTCACACAGTCGTAGTCCATTGTGCACAGAGGTCAAAGTCCGTCTTCTCCGATTCACATTGCACAGGTCAACATCAAGGTGTTGGACGTGGACGAGCCGCCGGTCTTCTCCGAGCCCATGTACACCTTCTCCGTTGTGGAGGAACGGAGCGCGAACATCGGAATCGTCACAGCCCGGGACCCGGACAAGGCCAAGAAGACCATACGGTACAACGCCGGTTGCAAACTAATCTAAAAGATTATTTTCCTTACGAGTGGCTTACACTGATCCCTCTCTCTCTCTCTCTCTCTCTCTGTCTCTCTCTCTCTCTGTGTGTGCAGGTACTCCATCTTAGACAAAGACTGTCCTATCGGAATCAACCCGCTCACAGGTCAGCTGTCCACCCTGAGGACGCTGGATAGGGAGCTGGAGGCCACACACATGTTTCAAGTTATGGCGCAGGAGGAGCCAAGCGGTACGTCACACACACACACACACACACACACACACACACACACGCACGCACAAATTGCAAGTGGGTTTATTAATCCTGTTTCCTATAAACAATAGATGCTCACATGAAAAAAATGAGAACCATGTGTTTTCTCCGTCGACGGTGATGTGCACACAGGGAGGGAGGTGGAAGAGCCAAAAAAAAAAAAAAGACAGTCTGTTCTTGTTATTCACCGAGCAACTTCTCTGAATGTTTACTGGGGATGGCAGTGTAACACATAAACTGGGATTTTAATTTCTTAAATTTTTTAGATTTAACACGTTGCCAAAACACCTGGTCGACCCACACGGGAAGCAGGGAAATCACATTAGCGCGTCTCTTTGTTCACTCGCGGCTTCCAAAAGCCAAACTCTCTGTATTTTTAGACCCGGCAGTGAACGGAATCCAAAGATCTATTTTCGGTGGCTTGTCACGATGTTTAAGAAACACAACGGTCCCCTGAGCGCGACAAGGTCCCTCCGATATACAGTACATGTACTGCACTAAAGATAGTTTTCAAAGGTCTCGGCACAAGAGAACAGGAAAGAGATCCCACGCATTTTTTCTTTTCTTCAGAAGATGAATATTCAAAAAAGGTCATCGGTGATGCAAAATGAATGTTAAAAGCTGCTCACAAATAGAAATCCTTTCAGCCAGTTGATCCTTAATCAGTTCCGTCAATGTACAGACACACACGCCTGATCTTTGATATATCGGATGATACTGTATGAAGTGAGCCACATCAGACAACAGTGGAAATTAAAGTTATTGAAGATAAAATGACCTGGAAACGTTGCACTTCACTCACCTTTCCTATGCAGGAATTTTGAATCTTTTTCATAAATACTGCAAAGTGGGAATTATGAAGAAGTAGATGATTTGAAGTACAATTGTTTGTCCTGTTAAAGGGGCAGTAAGCGATTTTAATCCAATACATTTTTTTGTAAAATTCAACAACAAACAATCTTTCTCCAAAATCGCTCACTGCCCCTTTAACACACCTGCGTCCTTCACTGTCCGTTTTACGCGGTTTGATTTGTTTTTCTCTTTTTTTATCGAGGGCCACAGATGCATTAAATAAGATTTCATAGCATCTTCAATCCGAGTTCATTTTACCCTCCAGCATTTGTGTACACTCTGAAGAACTCCCTGCCGGCGACTCGTTGAGTAAACCTGAAATCCATCATCCCAGTGCACTGCGGTTAAATCGTGCGCTTCTCTTTTCTATCTTTGCTTTTCTCTTTCTCTTTCTCTGTAGGTTTGGAGTCATTTGTGAAAGTGAACATTATAGTGCTGGACATTAACGACAACGCGCCGGAACTGTCCGTGGATGAGATCTTCGTCTGTGAGAACGACGTCACTAATACCGTAAGAAAAAAAACGTTGCTAGAAGTTGCTAGATCTCTTTATGCGTTGTCTCACCAAATTGCTTCCTTAAAAGGGACAGTTCAGGGATTTTGAAGTGGGGTTGTATGAGTCACTTATGCATAGTTAACATGTCACCTCATGGAGATGGTGATCAGCGATGTCATTTAACGGAGTTTGGAGGAGAAGTGGAAGTAGCGTAAGTCTGAGTCCCACTGTTGCAGAGGGGACCAACGAAAAACTATATCCGTTCAATTGTACGCTGGAGGATGTATTTTTTCACCGCTTCAGATTTCCGCTGGCCAGCCAATTAAGTTTGCACCTTTTTTTTCAAGCGTGCTTCAACCACGTATTACTGTGCCGACTCGCCGCGGTGGCTTTGAGTCAAACAGCTGATTTGCGGGCTTGAAAGACAAAAGCCTGTTATCAGCATCCTTTTATTCTGTAGGAACAACATTGGATATAAATACAATTTGTGCCCAGGATGTCTTCATTTAATTTAATTTAATTATTTTTTGGTCTCTCCCAAGGTGATAGGAACCCTGAGGGCCACCGATAAAGACGACCAGCCGGCCTCCTTCAGCTTCGGCCTGCAAAGCGAGAGTTCCAACTTCTCCATCCAAGACCACGGCAGTAAGTCTCCGTGCGGTATATGTACCTCTTTCCATTCTCTCTCTTGTTCCTCTAAAATGTTGCTCCAAGGAAGCGCTGGCCACAGCACTTGTTGCTATGCAACGACCGAAACTCCTTTTTTTTTCCTCTATAGCAACGGACGCTTTTGTTGCAGAGATTTTTTGGGGAAATTATTTTAACTTCTCTGAGCGTGTGCTCACAGCTCTCCTGGCCAGACGGGGGATTTAGAAAAAGCCTGTCTGGGACTGTAAAGTGCTGTCTCGAATGCACAACAGCAAAAATATTGGAACTAATGAGAGACGGAGTGGCTCTTGTGGACTTGCAGACAACACTCTATGTAATCTGGAGGATGTTAAGAAAACATGTCACACTCACACACACACACACACACCGTGCTGGTAGGGGAGCTGTTTAAAATGAAAACAGTGGAAAAAGTGTACATGGAAAAATGGTGCCAAGGGGAATGTCGGGATATGCATGCGAGTACTTGTTGAATAAATTAGCTTTTGACTGTGTGCATATAGTTCTAACACTTCTGTGGGCGGTACAAGAAAACGTTGTAGCTACAGCAAAGGAGAAATTCAATCAGCAAAGACTAAAGGGCTTAAAGCCTTCGGAACAGTCCGTATGCTAGCATGCTAATATGCGCACAATGCTGAAACGGTGTATGCTAACGCACACTGACATTTAGAAAGTCGTCTTTTTGGTTTGGTTCTTCTCAGTTTAGCCTGTTAGCATGCAATTCAAAATTGGCTCAATACATTGGTTGAGAGACTGAATTATGTATTTCAAAAAATAGTGGACTTTCTCTGAGGGCCCTCTCATCCTTTAAAAAAGGCGCAAAATGGTTGAGTGCGCCCAATCACGACTTAGCATGAGAATCTGTCAGCTAATCTACTGACCAGTGACTTCGTAATGTTCCCTCAAGGGAAGGGAAACCACCATTAATTTATTTATTTCTAAAGAAAAAATAATTAACACCAGGAGCTAGCAGCCTTTCAAAAGAAAGGTGGCTAGCTATTAGCAAACTCCTACGATAGCTACGATAGCTCCTACCTAGCTGAGATCGAGCAGCTACAGCTGCTACAGCTAGCTAGCTAGCTAGCTAACTGTAACTTTTACCACCTGAATACAGCAGGAGTTAGCTGGCTAGTGGCTATGAGAACACACACACACGCGGTATCGACATCAGACGTGATTTGATTGGCTGACACCCTTTGGGGGGGTCTATCTAGATGCTAAATGCTAAAGCTAAAGCATCGCCGCCATCATGGTGGCGCTAGACCAAGGCTGTTGGGATTCAAACTGCTCACCATTTATCACCATGAATATCTGTGATAAATTTAGTAGCAATCCACACATTAATATTCAATTGACACTTGTTTTTTCCCGTCTGTGGTCGGTGCTAGCTCCATCATACCGAACATTTAAAAAAAAGAGTTTTCTGCCACCAAGAGATTATTCTAAATTCAAAGCAGCAACTACTTTCATCAGATCTGGAGCCATTTATGTCACAAAAGAAACATTGCAGATATAAATATAAATGTAAAGTTTGAAGAATGTCAACTGGGATGAACAGGCGGTTACAGTGAAACTGTACAAAGACTTCAGCTTTGTTCCAGACGCTGACGTTGACGCGAAGGGGTTGGCGCTCTGTTACGTCAGATTTCCAAAGTGCACTCGGGTTCAGGACACAAAATGGCACGAGAAAAAAACAGTTTTCATCATTTTCGTGATCGTCCCGCACCCTCGTCGTACATGAAAGCCGGAGGAATAAGTGTTACCGACTGTTATGGTCAAATATTAAAAGTTTGAATAGATGAAAGCCCGAGGTGGACGGATGAAATATTTAGATGGAGTGTTACTCTTTCATTTAAGTGAAATTTGAAACATACTGAAATAAGATAAGCAGAGGGGGGGGGGGGGGGGGGGGGGGGGGGGGGGGGGGGGGGGGGGGGGGGGGGGGGGGCATGAACTTGCCTCATCCATTTCCTCCCTGTTCCGGGGCCTTGAGGGGGTTGACGCGTGGAGCCAGTTGGAAAGGGGAAGACGGAGGAGAGCGAAAGGAGAAGAGACAGACGAGACAGAGGTGGAAGAAAGGATGAAAGGAGGCGCGGAGAAGAGATTAAGCTTAAACGGGAGGCGAGTAATGTCAGTGAGACCGTGTTAAAATGAGGAGAGGTGGTAAACATCGAGGGGGAGAGAATAATAACGAGGGGATAAACAAGAAGTGGAAGGAGAAGTAAAGGTGAGGGGAGAAATGAACAGATGAAAGATGATAGACGGTGAGAGAAGGGGGAGGAGAGATGAGAGGGGCGAGGCGATAACTGGCCCAAAATGAGAAGATGGAGGAAGAGATGAGAAGAGAAACGGGCACAGAGAGGAAACAAGGTGAGCGGACGCAAGAAACAGAGGAGGGGAAAGAGACAAAGATGACAGGACGGGACACGACAGATAAAAAGAGAGAGGGACGAGGATCGCAGGAAGGAATGAGGACGGCGGTGAAGTGCGAAGGGGCGGCGAGATGATGCAAGAAGGGAAGATGGCTCCAGACACATCAGATGACAAGTTGAGAAGGAAGGAGGAGAGAACGGGAGGACGAGGGAGATAGAAATTGATGGATGAAGAGAGGAGGAGAAAGGTAAAAAAGGTAAAGGGGAGGACAAGAAAGGAGCAAGAGGAGGTGGAGAACTGCTTGATAAGTGCACCTCTTGTTCTCCCTGGTGGCTCCTCGGGAGTGTGGCCTCCGAAAAAATGATCTGACAACACCTCACACCACTTAACACGGCTCACACACACACACACACACACACACACACACACACACGCTCGAGCTGCAAAGTGAAGGCTTTTTAAATATTCATCAAGAACCAGCTCTTTAAAACTCGCAAAAGAAAACAACAACCTTGCAATGAAATGATGGGATCCAGAAACACGCACGCACACACACACACACACACACAAAATGACAGGCCTTGGTGTTCAGGCCACACGACACGACGAGAGGGAGAGGAGGAGGAGGGGGAGGGAGGAAGGAAGGGAAACAAAAGAGAGACGAAGAGAGAAAGAGAGTCTAATGAGAAGGAGGAGGAGAGAGAGACGGAAAGAAGCCAACAGTGAGTAACGAATACTGGGAATCCAGGGAAACGGAGAAGAGCTCAAACGGAGAGGGGAGCAGGAGACGGGACGAGATGAAGGGAGGACAGACGCCGCTTTCATCATTCATTCAGTTCGTCGGGGCTGCGTCTGTACCCGCGTCCTCCCACTCTCACACCTTCAGTCGCGACATCAAATATGTCGACGAGACCAAAGGAACCTCGATTGGGCGAGCCCCATCAGAAGGTTTTGAACCTTCATGAGAGAAGTCAAGATGAACCAGATAACTGGGAAAATACCTGTAGCGGAATCTAACCAATCCCAAAAAGAAATATAAGTGAAATTATCTGCGATTTGTTTGACACGTGAGAACTTTTTGTCCTCTGTCTCCAGCAGTTAATGAACTTGCTGAGTGGCGGTTGTCTGACGAAGGAGGAAGATAACTGCTCTTCCAATAAAGTTTTAAAGATGCAGGAGATTTAAACCGTCATGCAGTTGTAGAATTGAAGGCTCGTTCCAACTGGAATCGCCCTCAGAAGAGAACGAACCTCCGTCAAGGCCGAACAACGATCGCCTAGTTTTTATTGTCGCGATATAAAACAAAGAAGAAGAAAAAAATCCTCGATTCGACCCTTGAATCTGCGTCCACGCCAAAATGGAACACCCTCCGCCAAGTTTCGCGGAAATCGGTTCAGTCGTTTATTACGAAATCCTGCGAACAAAACAAACAAAGTGAGACACGGGCTCAAACATAACCTCCTTGGCGGCGGTATGGTGAGACATCCGAATGGTCGAGTCATTTTGGAGAATGCGAAACACGTCTCAGGATGGATCGAATACAAGCAACAATACTGTTTGTATTCAACGTCCAATATGTGCAAATGTCAAATATGCTGTGGGTTGTTTTGTTTTTTTACCTGCCTGTAAACCAGAGCTCCTACTCTCGTGTCTCTTTGTCTGAGCGTTTCCCAGTGAGTCGAAGTGTTCGGTTCCGTCGTTTCCTGCCATTGTGTTCTGCCGAATTCCTCCAGCGGTGGGATATTGTGAAGCCCATCGTCTCAGCAGGAAAACTACTTCCTGTCTCGGGGCAGGGGGGGGGGGGAGGTTTGAGCAATGACCGCATTGTTGGTCAGGTCGTGTTTCTGTCCTCCGCCTATGATTCTTTTTAAAGCCGCGTGCCATCATCTGACCTGTAATCCTGAACGCACCAAACTCCATAGATAACCACAAAATGATCCGCCCGCCCCTTCATGTAACGCCGCTCCTCTCGCCGTCGCGTGTCATATCTCGCTTTTAATCTGTTAAAATGTTGACTCATGCAGACTCAAATATCAGGCGCGCTGCGGTGAAGGCCGCAGGTGATGATGGGTCACGCGAATTAGAGCTGTGTCAGTCAATTTCGTACACTTGCTTGCGCAGACAACACGGCGGACATCCTGGTCAAACAGGGCCCGTTCAGCCTGGACGACCCCAGGGATTACAACGTGGACGTGGGCGTCAGCGACGGAGGACGACCCGCCCAGACGAGCATCACCACACTGGCGATCAAGGTGTGTGTGTGTGTGTGTGTGTGTGTTTTTGTGTCATACTAAACTACTCTGGGATTGTTTCAGCACAGCAAAAATTAAATTGTGTCATTGATAAATATCAACGTGTCTATTATATCTATTTCACGGATGTCCCCCCGACCGATCGAGTGACCGATCGATCTGATTGTTTTTCGTGCCGCCCCGTCGTAGTTGTGCCGCTGCGACGCCAGGCGGATTCCCACGCAGTGCAAGGCGAGCGCCCGGACGATGTCGGTGAGCGTCCACGCCCTCATCGCCATCCTGCTCTGCATACTGACCATACTGGGTAGGTTCACGTTCAGATCTGAACGTCTTTCTTTTTCCTCCTTCCTGTTTTTCACGTAGCCAACTCAGCCTTTGGTTTGTAGTTTGCCTGTTAAAATAACACGATGTGTCGTTCAAGGAAATCTGTTGGTGTGAACAAGTCTGAGGCGCAACACAAGTATATATACATATATACATATATATATACGTATATATGTATATATACATATATATACACACACATATATACATATATATACACACGTATATATGTATATATATGTGTGTATATATACATATATACATATATATACGTATATATGTATATATATATACATATGTGGGGGAAATAAAATGCATGACTTCCTGTGCGGCTCGGGGTTTGTTTCGGGGTTTGACAAACACCGATGTTTGGACATTCATAAAAATTTGTAGTAGTTGGAATCGGGAATGGCGAGCCGGAAAAAAACAGACATCCACGAAAGAAACTCTGCTGTCTCACAGACTGTCGACACAAAGGTGCCAAAAGACTTTTCCCGAGTTTGTTTTTATCCTCCGAGAGGAATTCATGAGGGCGACATCAATGATAGATGTAAAAAAAGAAGCAAAAAGCCAAACATGGAGTGATTAGGACGCGTGCAGCCCTTTCGCTTCTGCGATAAATAAGATTTGAGGGTTTTTTTAAGCGGGGGGAACTTTTTCCGCTGCCGGTGTTGTTGATTTTATGAATAATGCAGCGGCGGATGTGGAAATAATGCCTGCAGGTTGTGCGCTCGCAATTCTCTTTGATACCTTCGCGCCCCCCCCCCCAATGCTCCTCTCTATTTTTCTTTTTCTGCGGGGAACAAAAAGAGAAACACTTGTCATGTTGGATGAGTAGCACACACTGGAGATAGTTGGCTCAACAAGAGAGTGGATCTGGGAGGAGAGGAGAAAAGAAGAAGTGAGAGATAAAGAGGGACGGAGGCGGAGTGACGGATGGAAAGAGAGAGAGAGACAGAGAGAGAGAGAGAGAGAGAGAAAACTTTGACGAAGATAACGGGAAAGGGGTGAAACCGACAGACTGAGTGACGGAGCGAGACAGAAAGAGGTTGAGGAAGAAGACGAGAGAGACGGCGAGGAGGAGAGAAGAGGAGGATTGTGGGAAAAAGCAGCAGCAGAAGAATGGGAGTGGTAATGAGGAGAGTTTATCAAGTCTTTAGGTGCCGTCTGCTTATCAAACACCAGCAAACACTCAACCTATTAACTATTAATACACTCCTCCGCTATCGCTGCTTTCCCCCCTCGGTTCATCTCTCTCTTCCTCTTTCTCTTCCCCCTCTGGGTCGTCTCTCCGTCTCTCCGTCTCTCCCTCTTCCTTATCAAACACCCCCCCCCCCCCCCCCCCCCCCCCCCCCAACACAGGCCAGATTAACTATTTAATGCACTTGTCATTATCTGCCGGAGCCCAAAGCAATTTGCCGTGCAACCCGTTCACAGGCGCCGTCTTTTCTCACAAGAAGTCGGGAGGGGTTTGACACCAAAAAGACCGTTTTTCTCTTTCCCCACAAAAGAGAAAGGGGGCTTCGTCTCCTTTTCTTCTTCTCTTCTGCTCTTCTGCTCTTCCGCTCCTCTAAGTCTGATATCTCCGGAGCTTATTAAACTGCAGAAGCATGTGTTGTAAAAGATTAATCTGTTGGTTTCCCATGCAAACTTAAATTAGTCCCGCTCGCCCTCGACTAAAAAGGCATGGCTAATGCTGCCCATCCGTCTGAAGGGAGAGCGGTTCACATCGGGACGGAGGCTCGGGGCCTCGTCTAATGTCAAATGTGTCCTTCGTCTCGTCCTTCTCCTCATCTGTCGTTCCTCAGCTCTGATTTCTCCTACATCTTCTTCTTCTTCCCTTCGTCCTTCTGTCGGCCGTTGGCTGCTCTCCTCATTTGTTTCCTCCTTTCCTTTTATTCTTCCTCTTCCTTCCTTTTGCTTCCCCTGTTCCTCATTCCCTCCACCTCAGTAGCTCCAGTCGCAGGACGTGAAGCAAGATAAACTTTTTTTTTAATTTCTGTCAACTGTTTGATGAAAAACAAAAAGATCCTGTGAGTCATTATAATGAGTTAGTACCTCAAAATATTGACTTATTATCTCAATTTTTTTGACTTATCTCAAAATATTGACTTAGCATCTCAAAAATATTGACTTATTATATCAAAATATTGACCTATTATCTCAGAAATATTGTCTTATTATCTCAAAAATATTGTCTTATCTCAAAAATATTGACTTTGTATCTCAAAAATATTGACTTATCTCAAAATATTGACTAAGTATCTCAAAATAATGAGAAAATATAAAAAATATTGACTTATTATCATCTCAAAATATTGTCTTATTATCTCAAATATTATCTTATTATCTCAAAAATATTGATTTAGTATCTCAAAAATATTGACTTAGTATCAAAAAAATTATGAGAATGTATTCCAAAATATAGACCTATTATCTCAAAAGTATTGTCTTATTATCTCAAAAATATTGACTCATCATCTCAAAATAATGAGAAACTATCTCAAAATATTGACTTATCAACTCAAAATATTGTCTTATCCCAAATATTATCTTATTATCTCCAAAATATTGACTTAGTATCTCAAAAATATTTACTAAGTATCTAAAAATGAGAATGAGAAACTTTCTCAAAATAATGAGAAAGTATCTCTAAATAATGACGTAGTATTTCAATTTTTTTTTCTCCTCACACTGGCGGAAACAGACTTCCATAACTTGGTGTGGACAAAATGAATGCAGTGCAATTTAAATGTTAAATGTCATCGTCAGGTGTACGTCTATATTTAATGACTCCTCGTTAGTTACTTCTCTGGCCGCGTCTCCTCCCGGTGTTTTTCACTTTTCCACTTTCTGGGCCGGATGTAGCTGAGCAGCACAACTAATCACCCACCGAGGTAACTGTCGACCCAGTCACTTCTCAGACTGGCAGATTAATGATGCTGGCAGCCCGCGGACTAAATCATAGCCAATTTGGTGGTTTTTTTTAAGGGTAAAGCTATCCATCATTCATCATTAGTATTATTTTTAAAACATGTTGAACCTTTCACGGCACATTATCGTGGCTGCACACTTCTTCCCTCCCTTTTCTTTTTCTTTTCTGCACAAATGATGTCATAAATCAATAAGGTACTCGTGCGAGCGATGGCGGCTCTAATCCAAATCCTTAGTTCTTTCAATATGTGGTGCTTTCTGAATGTCAAGACAAAAACGGTCTCCGTGTGTTGGTGAAGTCCTTACCGTACAGACTGCATATTAAAAAAAAATGGACGTAGTCACCCGGTCCGTAAAGCGACGCCATCGAGGAAGGGGCCTGAAACCTGTTGGTCTCTCGAACGACCGGCACCGTGAACGTCAGGAAACCTTTTCCTGAGCAGTTTATGGTTCAATCCTTAGTGTCAAGTCTTCTTCAATACACAGCGTGAGGTTCATTTTGTACATTATGGTCCCATGTCGAGTAAGAATAGACGATAACGCACCGTATAAATTGGCGGGTGGGGGGGCGTGGATACCGTGTGATTGACAGCTGGTACCGTCCAATAGGTGCAGGTGCAGGGAAGGAGAACAGCCGCTGCTTCCCGCTTCCTCTGGGAACTTTGTGCTTCCATGAAAGCGGTCACTTCCGCTCCGTCCATCTTTGCTCCTGTTGAGGAGTCATAACTCCTGCTGTTCGATTTGTTTCTCATTTGACCATAAACAACATTTTTCGAACCATTTACATTTGATTGTCTGCACTCTCTCACTTCCTGTCCTCTGTTTCCCCTCCACTCTTCGTTCCATTGTCTCTCTCTCTTTCTGTTTATGTCTTTGTCAGCTGCCAGTTCCAATCGTCTTTCCTTCCACCTTGTTTGCTCACACACTCATCTCCACTTCCCCTCCAGCAGTTGGTGAACCTTTCGTCCTCTCCTCGTCTCTCTCTTTTGTCTTTCTCTGGCTCTCCGACCCCTTAAACCATCCGCTCCTCATTTTCTCTCAGTTTTCCAGTCTCTCGTTAGTGCCTCCCCCCCCCCCCCCCCCCCCCCCCCCCCCCCCCCCCCCGTCCTGTTCTGCTTCTTCTGGCCTAATTTTCTCTCATGTTTTTTAAAATTCATAGAAGTGTTGGTCCGTGTTTGTGTTCTTCTGGGGATGTCCTCAATATCCACAAAAATGTCGATCATGTTTCCCAAAACTCCAAGATGATGTTTTGTTTTGTCCACACACCAAAGATATTCAGTTCTCTGTCACCGAGGAGCAAAGAAACCAGAACATATTCACATTTAAGAAGCTGAAATCAGAGAATTTTGCCTTTTTTCCCCCATAAAAACTACTTGAACCGATTAATCGATTATCAAAATAGTTGTCGATTAATTCTGGACTCGACTACAAATCGATAAACTGTTGCAGCTCTAGATTCGATAAGACATTTTGAATCATATTTTCACAAATACATAACATTTTAACAACATTTAGGACAGGCGGAGATTGAGAATGTAAGTTTTGGGTGAAACAGCACATTGCTCAGCCTCGTTGTTCTTGTTTTTCCTTTATAATAAGTCAACTTCATATTACCTGAGCATGTGTCCCGCTGAACTTTTCTTCTCTGCCGTGTGTCTCAAGTCATCGTGATCCTGTTCGTGATGAGGAAACGCTACCGGAAGGATTCTCTGGCCAACATGAAGAACAGCGGCGAGATCCACGAGCAGCTGGTCACGTACGACGAGGAGGGAGGAGGAGAGATGGACACTAACGGGTAATTGTTTTTCTATGTTACTGTAACTTGAAATCATCACTAACGTCAGTCAGAACTAACAGAGTCATAAAAACACAAATTGTTCACAGAGAAAATTAGATATAAATCATCTGATCTGCAAATAGTCCTCATGAATGCATATGATTATATACAAATATTGTACATATATATTAATTTTCTCTCTATAGATGTCCTGCTCTGCTCTGTTTACAGTACACACACTTCATCCCTACACATGTATATTAAAACTCCCCCATCTGCAATATTTATCCTCTCGTCTTATCCTTCAATTTGCTGACCCACTTTACCCCCGACAGAAATCATTAAAGTTTCATCTATTCTCAATCTAATCTCAATCTATTTTTAAAAAGTATTGAAAAACCGTTAATAATCCAATATAATATACCCTCATCCACATATGCAGGATGTGCCGTTCTCGTCATATTAAAAAACTATGTTAGATTGTGTTTGTTTTTTTTAAAGACTTTTATGTTTTAGAAAAACAATTTTTCTTTCTAGTTGTGAAATCTGACTAAATATTATATTTCATTGTTGTAGGTTGTTTGTATGTTTTTATTTCCCTCTGATTGCACTGTTTCAGTGTTGAGCTCTGGTCCCACGACGAGGAGTCAACCGGCTCTCGGCTAATTGATATACAACAGGGTTTCCTACGCAGTATGGAATTTATTTTTTTAGTCATTTCCAGGTCTGGATAAGTATGGCGAAAAAAGAACAGAGAGTATGGAAAAATATTTGTGCCACTACTGTATCTACAGAGCCGTAGTTCACACGTGACCGTGACAGGCGGAAGGATAAAGTAGTACCTATTGATGATGAAATACACATTAACCCAAAATATCAATCTTTTAATACAAGGATCAGTCCTGGAACAGGTGATGTCGGAAATTGGAAGTTAATAATGTTTAAATAATAAAAAAAACGTGCTATTCGTACTCTGATGTCAAATATGGTCTTGAAATGGAAAATGCTTTCCTCCCTTGCAGCTACGACGTCTCCATCCTCAGCTCCGCCTGCCACGACGGCTCCCTGCTGCGCCACTCGGACCGCCTCCACCCGCACCCCTCGCTCTACGCCATGGTGCAGAAGCAGCAGGCCCCCCACCACCACCCGGCCGCGTGCAAGGGCGACATGGCCGCCATGATCGAGTCCAAGAAGGACGAGGCGGACCACGACCGCGACGGCGTGCCGTACGACACGCTCCACATCTACGGCTACGAGGGCGCCGAGTCGCTGGCCGAGAGCCTCAGCTCGCTGGGCAGCTCGTCCACCGGCTCCAACTTGGACTACGACTTCCTGAACGACTGGGGGCCGCGGTTCAGGACCCTGGCCGAGCTGTACGGAGTGGACGCGCCCGACTTTTACCACCAGTACTGACGGACGACGTCCGGGGAAACGTGATGCCAAAACACACACACACACACACACACACACACACACACACACACACATCGATCAATCTCACACACATTTATAGATCCATGCTTTCATGTCGTCCATTTTGTTTCTGGGCGAGGAGCTTCTTCTCCGGCCGTCTGAAAACAGAATCCAGGAGCGACTTTTCCCGGTGCAGCGTCACCAACGAACTTTTGTCACACAGAGTAATTCTCTGAATCGGTTTGTTCACTCCCCACATCAAACTCGAGGAAGCTCGAAGGGGAAGAGCGTCTCTCTCCAACGGGGAGATGTTGGAACGCCAGAGGATTAAACGAAAGCTAAAGATGTTTGAAAGAGGATTTAGTTGAGATCTTCATCACGACGACGTGTCCCTCGTCCCGTCGGAGTCGATCGCGGAGGTCGACGGCGACGTTGTACAAACTTCTTCTTCACGTTTGGGTTTTTCGTGCGCGCCACCATTTTGCGTCCCCTCTCCCCATGCACCGAGCACTGCACGCAAAAAAAGTTCATATCCTGATCCGTCTCCTTTCTATGCACTGATATCCAGCTACACACAGTATACACCTTCCAGTTAATGAACAACCAAGGAAACACATTCCAACTATCATACTTTGCACTCGACGTCCAGATCTGAGCACATTTACGAGATTAATATCAGAATATTAACAGTTTTCCGTTTATTTTTCCGTCTCTTAGTGGAGATGCAAAATGGTGCACGTCAAAGCAAAAGCATTTTCTTTTTGCCATACTCTCTTTTTGTTCCTATTCGCCTGTAATCTTTTTCAACTTTGAACTTGTTGTTTTTTTACATTTAAAAAAAAAAAGAAAGGGCCTCAAACATGGAGAGAACGAGGTGATTCTTTTGGGGGGGGGGGGGGGAGATTTGTAAATATCATCGTTGAGGTTTTTTATTGTTTTTTCATAGTTTGAAGTGTTTGATCGCGGCGAGCCGTGTTCTGTCCGTGTGCTGTTCAGCATCAGTCTGTTCCCGTGATACATGTGTTCATTCTTCCTCTACATGCAGTCATGCATCCTGACGTGACATCAGCTGTTTGTCCCGAGCGAAGAAAGACTTCAGATAACGTGTCTCAAAAGATCCTGACATTCGGCATTTGTAGTTTTTTTTTGCAAAGCAGAAAAACCAAACCTCGAAAAGGAAAAAAAATCTCTTTCCCCTTTCGCTGTTGTCTGAAATCAACCATCTGATGAGGAGTCATTTCCCAAATCCTCTTTCTTTCGCTCGGAGGAGAGAACAATGGACAGAGAAGGAAACGGCAGCGCGGCCGTCCAGACAGAATTACAGCTCGGGCCCCGGCTTTGTATTCGACAGAACTCATCATCACACTTATTGTGGAGATGAGAAGACCGAATCCTCGGAGGGACGACGAGAACAAGAGTCATTCACACAGATCAGGAAGCGCCGAGTGGCGGAGAGCAGCCGGCCGGGCAGCTGGAGGTGGCCCCGATAACTTTAACCTCTCATCCTTTCTGGCTACTGTCCGGGTCGTAAAGTCTCGACGTCATTGTAAGCATTGTTTTAGTCTGATTCTGCAGCGTTTTATTGTGCGTAGTTGGTTGCTTTTTCAACAATTTGGACGTGGGAAGTTGCTCGTGCAAGTTGATGTGATGCTTTGGTTTCTCCAACTATTAGTTTCCATCTGAAAAAGGGATTTGTCTCAAAATATGGATACACAACAAATTATTTTGAAAAAAGAAATGGTCCTGGTATGAACAGGAGAATCCAATAATCACTCTGACAGCCTCGTGAAAAACGTAATAGCGTGTCGCGGATCATGTCTGAAATGAATGATAATTCTCTTCATCTTCATTATCATAAGTGACCAAATGTCCAAAACACAAATAAATCTAATTTACATTGATTTAAAACAACAACAACAAAAAAAGCAGCAGAAACTCAACTCCTTGAATCACAATTTTTTGTCAACGACGAGATTAACTTTTCACTTCTGCTCCATCGTGGATTCATCTCCTCAATAATTCAAGTTGCCAGGACAAGATGTCTCTTCGCTCTCCAGTTAGATCATGAGGTCGTCCTCAGGGACGACTGTTTGACCCCCGACCCTCTGGGACGAGGCCTGTGTCCAACCAGGAACTGTATTTATCAATGACTTACTTAGCAATTTAAAAAAAAAATAAAAACACCAGACATTTTTAGCTTATTGTTCAAATTCAGCGCCTGGAGATAAATGACAATTTTTCGAAATGAATCCGTCTGAATGAGTCTCGCGACGGTTCCTGTTGTTTTTTGTCAGCGTGATGTGAAGCCCAGCGTGTAGCCAACTCGCAGTTTGTTTATTCTCCCGTTTATTCTGTTTGGCTTGGACTCAGACTCGTTTCCTTAAAACCTCTGGGCTCGCGCGGAATCTGACAAACGCTGGATACAATAGCTGGAAGCCCTCGCGATGCTTTCCTGTTAGATTCATACGTGTGTATATATACATACATACATATATATGTATATATACACACACATATATATAATCTGAGCAGCCTCACTCTCAGTCGCCCCCCCTCCCTCCACGTTTGTTGCCTCACCCGAATCTCCCTCGCGCCGTCCTCTTCTCCCGTTGCCCTTTAATCAGCGAAACCAAACGGGACTTCCTGTCCATCTGGGCCGTGCCCGCCCCTTCCTGTCCGGCGTTATCTTCTGTCTCCTGAGCCCCGGACACATTGTGCGACGCTTCCTGTGGTATGGGAAAACAACCTCCACCTTGAAGAGAGAGAGAGATGGGGGAGGAGGAGGAGGGGGGGTATGAGGTTGAAGAAAGACGAAGAGAAAAAACAATGTGGAGCCGTGATGAGGTTTTCCAGCCGAGCAGAAAAACACAAGCAAAGACGCGAAACGCTCGAGACGCGTCACGCGTTGACGTCCTGTTGCGTTTTTTGAAATTTTGGAAATTCACAAAAGAGATGAACTGTTCTAAAATGTGACGTCCTGATGATTACATTCCAATCACAACGGGGCCATTCGTATAACATCTTGAAATAGTTTCCACGACCACCTCAAAAGAGAATGAAGATGATTTAAAAACTTTTAAACGTCAATGGAGATGAACGGTGGTTTGACCTTTTTCCAGCTGCCGTCAGAGAATCAAACTGTGACCTGGAGAAGCTGCGCTGCACCTTGGAGGAAAATCTCCTCTCATTTCAGACCCGAGCTTTTCAAGGAGACGGTATTAAAGTTGTTGTTTTTTTGGCATTATTACAAAAAGAAAGAGGATTCATGCAGAAAAAAAAGAATCAGCCGCCTGTAGCAGATGGAGGTGCTCAATTATCTTCTCTCCGAACAGCAATAAGTGTCGGTGTGTAGTTGTGGTGAGAACATCTGACACGGGTCGGTAGTTTGACGAAATTTTCTTTTCTACTTTCCTTATTTTTTTTATGTGCAATTACTGAACGCTGATATTAAAAAAAAATGTATTGGTGGTTCTGTTATTGTTTGTATTTCATCTAACGTATGGTTTCTTTACCACGCCCTCACATGAACTTTCATATTTCCTTCATGTGTTTCGTATTTACGTGTGAAAAAACACATTTAAGTCGCCAGTGTTTTCCACTTTTCGAAAAAAAATTTTTTTTTAGATCGGTTCCAAAAATAAATATGACCTTAACATATTGTTTGGCAATAAAAGTGAAAATGTCCATTTTCATTTCAGATTGCATTTAAATTAAGTAACGTCTACTTATTTACATTGTTATACGTTAACCCATAATAAGTCGTCGCATATCCTTACAAAAAAATTCTATTGATGAGGAATCCTGTATTTTAAAAACACGTTGGGATCATCTTCCAAGCTCCACGTTGTAACAGTGACACTGTTTTGTCAAGTAGATTTGTGCATTATCAAAAAAAAGTGCCATATTTTAAATAATTTTGATTTTGTGTTGTGTCCTCTATAAAATAACGAATCACTCTTGGATTTAGATTGAAAATATAAAAATGAATCTCTCAGGTTGAGGCTCCAGGAACAAAAAAAAGAAGTGGTTCAACAAACAAACCCCATATTTAACAATATTCTGTTAAAAAAAAAATCTGATTTAACTGTACTTTCATCTGTGTATCTCATGTGTAAGGAAACATAAACTTTGAGTGACATGTATATATTTAAAAAAAACTGTGCCTAATAGTGATTTCTCTCTTTCTGCCCTCGCCCTGTTTCATTCTATCATTTACTGTATTTTTTCGAGGATGTTAAACTTGCTACAATCTCTTTTTATTGCTGTCAAAAAGAAAGAAAAACATAAAGTTTCCTACAAAAGTCACAGAGCAGAGTGTGATGGACGAGCGAGCGACCGCGTGAATCTGTGAGTTATTGTTTGTGTCCACTTGTGTGTGCTTGCAGCTGTACTCATGTACATACACGCAAATGAGTGTCAAACCAATAAAAAAAAAGCGACTATATAGATAAAAAATAAATCCTGGTGTAAATACAGTAAGGGGTATTCGAGGGAGCAACATGTGCCTTTATTCCTTTAAAAAAAAAAATACTGTAATTCATTTTTGTGATGGTGAACACAATGTTTTTATATTGTTTTTATGGTGTATAACAACTACTTTTTATTACCTGACATTTTTGTAAGTGCGAAATAAAAAAATAAAGAATAAATAAACACTCAAATATGTTTTTCTTTGCTTGTGATTGGAGTTTTGAAAGCTCTGCAACACTTAGTTTGATGGTAAAGAAACGTCATTTTATGATGTTTTTAATTTTGTGGCAGGTTAGAAGTGGACAAGTCTCCTCGTCAAAACTAATGGGGACAAGAAAAAAGTGAATAAGAGCAGATAAACAACAGATATTAATCTACAATAACGTGTATGACATAGTTAAGCTCACAAATCCATTTTTGGGGGGCATTTGGTTAAGACAAAAAAAAATTGACATCATGTGTTTTTCATGACAGAATCATCCCTCGGGTCTATGAACGAAAAGAAGGTGGAATTTCCGGGTGTGACCCCGAGGTCGGGTCAGGTACATGATTTGCAGCAGATTTTCCTCTAAAAGATCATTAACGTCAAAGTTGAGTGTTGATATTTACCTGAAATAACAAAAAGGACGTATATATACATATATATATATACATATATATATATATACATATATATATATATATATATATATATATATATATATATATATATATATATATATATATATATATATATATATATATTACCTGCCAGTTTTTACACACTCGTCTTTTATGTGTCAGATTCCATGTGGCTCTGATCTCCAACCACCTCGATCTTTGACATGTGATCAGATGTGATACTTTTTCTAAACCAGGTGTAAATCCGCCAAAGGCTCGTGCAGTTTTTATGATTATTGTTATTATTATTATTATTATTATAGGGGGGGAGGTGGATTGAGGGGGGGTCACATCTGCATGCATGTGATTATGTCCAGATGAGAGACGTGAGGAACAAGATAGTGGGAAATGCCAAAGTTAGTCCAATTTCTTTGTTGATATGGTTATTATAATTATTATGATTATATATGGACAAATTATGCTTTAAAAACTGGACCAGGTGACGAAACACCTGCAGGCGATATAATGTTTCGTCAGGAAGCTCAACTTCCCAAACTATTCCTCTCAGTCCTGAAACTAAATATCAAAACAACCCGTTTATTAGAGGTTTGCAAAAATGACCCTTTTCACAAATGTGGACTCGCGAGCGTTTCGGTGACGCCTCCTCAAACGTGTCAGATTAGGGTCTTTTGTACTTCTACCCCTCATCATTGGACGACAGGCGATATGATTATGGTTTCGAGTCTTTGAACAAAACGGATCATCTGGTTATCGGCCATTGCTCCTCGTGCGTCGTCCTTCAACCGTCACCTGCTGTTAAAAGTTGCCGGATAAAAAAACTAAAAATTAACAGAAACGATCGACCTAATCTTTTCCGCTGGTAATTTTGCTAGTTGGATATTGTTTCTAGTCCAGCGGGCTCGGGCACATTTGCTCCAGGGAGTAGCTGCATCCTCTCACCGTAGAGTCCGGTGATGCTCTTGCAAACTTGAAACTTTAAAGTTCAGGAGAAAAATATTAGGAAAATGACGGTGACGAGTACAGGAGCTAGTTGAGCCTTGTATGTTTTAAAACCTAGGACTTCCTATGACGACAATGTTGCTTCCGATCGCAAGTCGTCTCCGGACGTCAATTACATTCGGCACTTTGGCCTCCAAACTTTGGGCAACTTTCTGGTGCGCACGAGAAATGTATATATACATACTTTTTTTGATTTTGCCTATGTCCCCTTAGGGCCGCCGTACTATTACTGCCCCTAATAAGGAACAGGGGTGATTTTCTGAGTCTTGTGGGCCGCACAGTCCCCAAATCAACCCTGTCGTCACTTGTTCAGGCGAGGACGAGAAGCGGCCTGGAAGATGCGACGGATTTGTCTGCAGGAAAGGACGGAGGCTGAACGGGGGAAGAAGAAGATGAGGATGAGGATGAGGATGGACAAGATGAAGATGGAGAGAGGCTCCTGTTGTCGCCCCCTCCCTCGACCTCGGCTTAACTTTGGCCCGCCTGCGGCGAGAGCGGGGCGGGACGCGACCGGCTGGCGGCAACATGCTAAACATTGTTTTACGGTCCAACGACAAAAAAACCCCCCAGACTAGTAAACCGAGTCGTGCTCCATCCTTCAATACAATTACATGGCGACTGCGAAGGGATGAATCCTTTGAAGCGCGATCAAAGTCGGAGTTATTTTGAAGCGGTGCGCGTGTTGACATGTAAAAGGAGTCGACGTGGGGAACTGTTTACATGACGGCGGCATGTAATCCACTTAGAGAATATGTATTCCACGTCTTGTCACGAGCTGCTGGCAATTTTTTATTTTTTTTTGAAAAGGAACCGGCACAAATGGACGCGAGACAGACACACACACACACACACACGATTTCCTGCAGAAGTACATGATATGTGCAGGAATGTTTGTCAGTATTCTCATTTGCTGACACGCAGCGGTGATCGGAGCGCGGCACGCGGAGCAATGAGGAAAAAGCCTCTCAACGAATTTTTAAAGAAATAAAAAATGAAATTGTCGGTCAGATCTGACACGTGAGAGAGAGAAATATAGAAACATGCTTCATGAATCGCCTTAAATCTCAATGTTTACAGGGACTGAGAGAGAAACAAAGATGGTGGGTGAGGTCGTGGCTCAGGAAGTTTCCTAAATCTTGACGTGACCCCGAAGTATTCCATCAGCAGCCGTGGGAGGAGCTGTTCGGATTCTCTCAATGCTCAGGAAAGGTGCTCCAGTGCCTCCTTTGGTACACCGGAGCTTCCTGAGCGAGAGGAAAGGAGATATAGACGCCCCCTACTGGGGAATGTTGGAAGTGTGAAGGAGTCGGAATAGTTTCCATCGCGCCTTTAAAGACAGTGTCCTCCGTTGTCGGCGACTCGCGCTATGCACACGGAACATCTGCCGACGTCTGATCTCATAGACGAAACGTCTCGTCTCCATTGTTGTGGCGGTGGGAAGAGAAACTTGTTCTTCTTTTTCCCCCGTCGTCGTCCGTGCAAATATTTCACTGCGGCGAAACACAAGCATCCGCAGACTAAACACGCCCGACACACACGACACACAGGATCTCCTGGCCTCGTGGTGTGTGTATGTGTGTGTGTGTGTGTGAAGCAGATGTGGTCGTGTCGTGTGGGCAGCAGCAGTAGAAGCTGTGGCGTGCGGCTGAGTAGGTAGAATGTAGGCGTCGCCACATGTAGGGGTTCGATTCCCTTCTCGTGAGTCGGGATTACTCAGATGTACCACGGCGACCCCCCCCCCCCCCCCCCCGTACGGAAAACAGGCCTGGGCCTCGTTCCCAGTTTTTTCGGAGAAGCACAGCAGTGAACCATCAAGAAGCCCGTAGATCTGCATCAAACATCGACACTGACACGACGGCAAATAAACCCGGGCGAGTTCAAAAGGACCACTGAAGATGGAGACGCCGCCTCGCTGAGTGAACCAAAACAAAAAGGGGGAACCAGACACGATGCGGTTGGTTCCCTTGTTTTTTGGGGGACCAGGAATCTTCTTGTGACTCGTCCGTCTCGAGGAGGAAGAAGAGAAGGAGTGGATTCAAGCCACTGGAAGGGAACTGCAGTGCAACATTATACAATGGCTGCCGGCGATCGGACCGATGTCCTGCCGGTGCACAGCTCCACAATGTCAACCCGCCCTTTTGTCCTCATCCTCTCATTGGGATTGTTTGAAAATGGTTTCATCCATATCCGGCAATAGAGTCTTGGAGGTTTATGGATTTCAAATTAAAGTCACAGTTGTGCAGAAATCATGTGCAGAGGTTTGATCCCCGGTGCGATTCTGTATGATTATACGCAGCAAAACAAATCTGCAGGATTTAGAAATTGTCAATCCAGTTCTATGCTTTAAAAAATGAAAGTCCAATACAACGTATTGGAAGACATTCAGGACGGAAATTCCGCGGCTGCACACGTTTCCAGGTCCAAAGCAAACGGTTTGTCTGTTTGTGGTCTGGTCTCTGGGCGATAGCCAGCAGCTGTCTGTGCATGAGAGATGAGATAAGGGATCGTTTGTCAACCAACAAAGAGAGAGAGAACACAAACGTGACAACTGGCAGAGCTCTGTCGCCACCTGGTGGTGAAAGGCACAAAGCACACCCTGACTTCAACGTGTGCAGCTGACTGTGATTTTAGTCTAGAGATTATAAAATCTTTATGATTTTTGCATCAGCTGGCTGTGAACTCTACCTGGTGTCCAGTCCAACTATTGATTCAATCTGTATTAATGGTTAGGCTGTTTACTTCAATGGAGCATCTTGGTTGCTAGGCAGCAGAGGAGGAAGAAGTGGAACAACAAAGGTAAAAAAAAATTTAAAAAAAAGGAGATTTCCCATTAGAAGAAGTAAAAGCAAGAAAAATAATGAAAAGTGAAACTTATAAAGCTTCAGAGATTAAAGAACATTCTCTTTCCCTCGTTCTTCATTTGGAGTCTGATTGACTGAGCTCACGCCTGAAACTGTTTTGTTCCTGGAAACATTTCATATGTTATGATATCTCATGTTGAATTTAAGTCATCTGAAATATTATGGAGTAAAAAGTACTGTATACTGCATATACCTGTAAAAACTTGTAAAAAGTCGTTTTTCGAGAAAATTTTGAACCTGGTTTCTATCAAAAGACGACGATGGATGAAATGTTTGAATGTATTATATACTTCTTTTCAAAGACAATGTTTTTTCAATTCTGGATTCATTAATTGAAGATGGACATTAATATGCTGCTAATTAAACTTTCCACAGGATTTTTAAGTAACCATCTTTCTCCCAGTGGCTTCAGGTCGGACACTTTGTGTGGTGCAGGTGACACTTGAGGTTCTTCGACATCAAACGGGGAAACCATCTCTTTATGAACCTTTCTTTGTTCCAAATGTTGCCACCAAGTTTGAATCCCCATTTTCATTTAAAACATTTTTCGATGTGATCAGTGTCCACATACTTTTGGCCACATCGTCTTTAGAGACTCCTCCTTAAATCATACACATGGTATTTTTTTAAATCTCATATGGGAATTCAGTCCCAATAAATATACATAGCATCTATAATTTCAATGGAATTTTGGATTATAGTTCTGGGGTCATATAACCCCTGAGGGGATTTCCTGCCTGGCTGTGTCCCACCACCGTCTGCACCAGTCGGACCTGGACGATGCTCCTCTCTTCCCCGGGCATGACACACTTTAACTGGGCTGCGGAGCCGAACGAGCCGCGGGACAGAGACACGGAGGATGAGGAGGAGGAAGAGGAGGATGAGGAGGAGGAAGAGGAGGATGAGGAGGATGAGGAGGAAGAGGAGGAGGAGGAGGAGGATGAGGATGAGGAGGAGGAGGAGGATGAGGATGAGGAGGAAGAGGAGGATGAGGATGAGGAGGATGAGGAGAGGGATGCTGTGAACGTAGGAGAAAGGGGAAAAAAATAGAGCTCCTCGGGTTGGATGGTGACAGTGATGATGGTGACAGTGATGATGATGATGGTGATGATGATGATGATGATGATGATGGTGGTAGTGAGGAGGTTTCTGCTGTGAGGACGCGACCACCGCTCCTCCGACCGTTATCGGAGCGCGTGTCCCGCGCAACGTCGATCATCGTGCGGATGAAACCGCGGGAGTCTCCGGGAGTTTAACGAAACGGCCGAGGAGGAGGAGGAGGAGGAGGAGGAGGATCAAGTCCCGAGAGAGAGAGAGGGAGAGAGGGGAGAGGGAGGAGGAGAGAGAAGGAGGGGGGGAGGGAGGAGAGAGAGGGAGGGAGAGAGAGAGAGAGAGAGAGAGAGGGAGGGAGAGAGAGAGAGAGAGAGGGAGGAAGGGAGGGGGAGGGTGAGAGAGAGAGAGAGAGAGAGAGGGAGGGAGAGAGAGAGAGAGAGAGAGGGAGGAAGGGAGGGGGAGAGAGAGAAGAGGGAGGGAGGGAGAAAGAAGGAGAGAGAGAGAGAGAGGGAGGGAGGGGGAGAGAGAGAAGAGGGAGGGAGGGAGAAAGAAGGAGAGAGAGAGAGAGAGGGAGGGAGGGGGAGAGAGGGAAGGAGTGAGGGAGAAAGAAGGAGAGAGAGAGAGAGAGGGAGGGAGGGGGAGAGAGAGAGAGAGAGAGGGAGGGAGAGAGAGAGAGAGAGAGAGGCAGGGAGGGAGGGGGAGAGAGAGAGAGAGGGAGGGAGGGAGGGGGAGAGAGAGAAGAGGGAGGGAGGGAGAAAGAAGGAGAGAGAGAGAGAGAGGTAGGGAGGGGGAGAGAGGGAAGGAGGGAGGGAGAAAGAAGGAGAGAGAGAGAGGGAGGGAGGGAGGGGGAGAGAGAGAGAGAGAAGGGGGAGGAGCTCCAGACCCAGTCTGGGATGTTGCTGCTGCTCCTCTCAGTGATGTGAAGCGACGTTGAGGAGCTGATGAAGAGTTCCTGTCTGCGCGTGGACACATATTTATATTCATATTTGCAGGTAAGCAGCCAAATTATGATCTCTCTCTCTCTTTTTGTACTCTATCTCTCTTTCTGGGTCTTCCTCTCCATCATCTCCGCCTCTCTCTCTTCCTGGTGATCCTGAAACTATTAGAAATGTATAAACTACACAAATATGATACTAGAACACTTGTTCTCTATATCTTTTGGTACTCTGCGGCGAATTTATACATTACACCTGTATTTTTTTTTACCTTCTGCGGAATGACAGTGATATTATGTAACAGGCTTCACGGAACAGACACATTATGAAGTATGACTCTCTGGTGACATGCAACGTATACTACATTTACTACAAGTGAGTTAAGTACACATTTAAGGTTTTTGTCCTACATGTATTGTTTGTGACAGCTGTATTTACTTTCTAAAAAATACATAAAACATGATCATCTCCTAAAATGTAATGTAAAAAATCATATTTTATTAAATAAGTAAATTACAATTAGCATAAAAATGCTGCTTACTCGTGGAATCCCGGGTGATAACAATCCAATAATTTGTATATAAGCCTAATCGTATATATTGAAAGTCAAGCTGTGGTACTTTTGCTGAAGTAACAATCTGAATACAAGTGTTTTACTTGTGGATTAGTAGTTTAGTATACTCATATATACATTATTTATCTATAAGAGCGCCCAGCGCTTTGGGTACATGAAAAGCGCTTTATAAATCAAATATATTATTATTATTATTATTATTATAAGATCAGAAAACCACTCACCTAATTATAGTGTGTATTGGAATAGGAGCAAAAAATAACTTTCACTTACGTTTTGATGTGAAACTCAAACTCGATATGAAAACAAAAAAATGCACTTGTCACTGAGTAATAAATCCCTACAGTTAGTTTTATTTTACGCACATTTCCAAGGGGGGGGGGGGGGGGGGACCACAAACTCTCTGTGGGTTCCTGTAGGACAGTTGTGGGCGTCGGATCGTCTCCTCATCTCTCTCGCTCAGCTTCCCTCCCACACACTTCAGCTGTATTGTTGCAGCGGCCTCCCAACTCCACAGCTGCAGTGACAGCCAGAGAGGAACAGTGCAGAGAGGGACGCAGACCAAACTGCTGGTTTGTGGGCTTCTGCTCGTGTGGCTCAGATCGCCATGCACGCCGTGGCAAAAGCAGAGTGTCTGAGGTCTGGGTGACGGCTGCATCTTCGCCTTGTCCGGACAGCTCACGGCGTGAGCGCGGCGCCGCTCCCCGGAGGAAGTCTGAGCCGTGCTCGGGTTATCGGAGAGGCTCCTGCTCTGCAGTCGGGCATGAAGGGCAAAAAAAGCCCTTTGACGAATCCATCGAAAGGGATATTAGGCCTCAGTTCAACGTGGAGGTGCGTAGAGTACAAGGAGTCTGAACGTCGGCCGTGACGTCACCCGTTGGTCACGAGTTTCGTGTTTTGAACATCGCAGCGCCATCTTGTTTTTGGTTTTTTCTGGAACCAGGCGTACAGGAGTGGCTGAGAGACCTACACCTGTACTAGCTGTCAATCACGCTTTATCATGTATTTTACTCTAAATGAACCATCATTTACTAAATGAACATCGTGCTGAATTGAAGACTTGAAAGTAGCAGAGAATGGTTCCTGAGGTTATGAATCAAATTTAGAAGTAGAGTGATATTTCTCTTAGACTTCTATAGAAACGCACTTCTTTGTTGCGACCAGAGTCGCCCTCTGCTGGTGAAAGCAGAGAATACAGGGGTCAGGCACTTCGGCCTTGGCTTCATTTTATGAACCTGGACACTACGTCCATTTTTTATATACAGTCGATGGTTGGCTGCAGAAAATTGGCATGAAATTTATAGAAATCGTCTTTACACATGTTCATGTTCTGTTTTCATCCAAATTCTTATATATTATTATATTAATATTTATTTTATGAAGCCACTTTTTATTAAATTCTGACCTTCTGAACAAACGGTCACTCTACAGTGTAACTGATAACAAAAATCGATTTTTGTTTTTACTTCCAAATGATACGGTTACCAAGACAACAGGTTTAAAAATCTCACAAAATCAGTTGTAGCCTTGTCCACTCAGTTGTTAAGTCGTGCTCCCGCGTCGCGCTGAGCTTAGACACGATGAATATTATTATTGATAGCAATGACCCCAAAACACTGCATATGTGAAACTAAAGATAAGACGGGCGAAGGGATGAAGTCTCCGCGGGGACCGAACCTCTGACCTTCTGGGCTCCTCAGCGCTGCGACCGCGGGCCCTCCGCCGGCCCCGGCTACAAACGCCAGATCGCTGCCGTCGCCAGGGCTGACAGGTTGAATGGATGACAGGGCTGTGTGGGCCAAATAGACTGTCAGGGAGAGCTGGGAGGAGATGGATGAGAGGAGGGAGAGAGGGACAGACGGAGAGAGAGGGAGAGAGAGGGCGAGGGAACACCAGAAAGAGAGATGAGGAAATGATGGAGTGCTGTTGTGGCTACAGGCGATACTCGATTCCCTCAGTTTCTCTTCCTCTGACTGGTCCTGTCCCTCACTCCCTCTCGCTCTCCTTCCCTCTTTCTCTTTCCAAATCAGCGTCTGCTCGCGTGTAATCTGTGGAGTATCTACAAAGCTCTGCGCAGTGACGTGTGTGTGTGTGTGTGTGTGTGTGAATGGACTGCGTTTATATAACACTTTTCTAGTCGTATAGACCCGTCAAAGCATCACATTCAGCCATTCACACACACACTCATATACACCTGCATCATTGTAAGTTCAAGTGTCTCGCCGGGATCGAACCGCCGACCTTCAGGTTGGCGGACGGCCGACCCTACCTGACCCACAGCTGCGGTTTTGTGTTGTTACTTTAACAAAAGTTAAAACCAATTTTACCAAAATTGCGATTTTCTAACCTTTAGAATTAGGATTAGTTTTTTTTAATGGTTATATGTAAAGATCTGCATGTATAACAGTAACCATCATAGACTCCTGGAACAAATCAGGGGGTAAACTCCCCCAGGAGGACGTTCTGCGATTGTGTTGTATTATTTTCTATACTCAGAGTTATTATATCCTCACACTCTCAAGCGTTGTGCTCTGAACAGTTGCCTCATCTCCTTTGTCTTGCGTGCTGACAAGTCGCAGCAGAGTTTCTGTGATTGTGGAAAATTGAAGCATATCATATTATTAGTATTAGTATTTGCTGTGCTCAGCATGTCCAGTTCGGATTTTAATGAGCCTTTCATCTCCAACCCAACTCTCTCTCTCTCTCTGCCTCTCTAAGGACGTTCATACGTGATTTTTCGGAAATTGGCAGCAGCAGCTTCCCGTTGGCAAAGGCTGCGATGAAGGTCTGCAGAGGGATTACATCACTTGCAATTTCTGCATTTTTCTAAGTCTATAAAAAACCTGAAATCGTTCTGAACAGCCCTCAGAATGATGCGTGACTTCTCTGGAAAAAACAAAAACCAAACCCGATAACTTCAACATAAGAGCTGCTGATGATATATCCATGATCAAATGTGTTGTTATGGACATTTCCTTTGGCGGTTATTCTTTCAATCACAATTCCCAGCTTTATGTCATGTCTCAGAAACAAGAGTCGGAGAAGTTCCCGTTGTTACATCCTATTTACACCGTAAATGATATTACCACGTTTTGAATCTCTCGTGTTCACGTCTCGACTCGTTCCTGCCGATTACGTTCTACATCGTGCAGAATCAACCTGCACCGTTTTATATCCTGGGACTTACAACTCTTCTTCAAGTTGCCTCTCTCTCTCTCTCTCTCTCTCTCTCTGTGTGTGTGTGTGTGTGTGTTTGTCTGTAATATCTGTCTGTGTGAGCAGGGACAGTTATGTAACAACAAAGCAGAATGCGTCGTAGGTTCTCATGAGTCACATGCGTTCGTGACACCATCCAAGGTGTATTCCCCCGCCACTTACTTACAGCCCGACCTCAACCATCACGACTGACCCCTGACCCCTCCCGTACTTTCACAGAGCCAGGCCCGAGCTCCACCGGAGCCATTCTGGTCTTTGCAACTGGGGAATTTCAGCCATTCAGACGTCTGGAGTCTAGCGCTTTGCTGTCGGAGCCCACAAGCATAGCAGATCAAGCCCTCTCACACACACTCACACTCACACACACTCACACTCACACACACACACACACACACACACACACTGCCTGTAGACAGGAAGTGAGCGATTGAATCAAACGCTGTGTGCGAGATTCCGCCGAATTGCCAGGAGCGCGGTGTGACGCGGCGTCGCTTTGACTTTGACGCGCGACATTGTGTACGACGACTCGCGTCTAACTCGTTACAGGAGATTAACGTACGCAGCGTGGCGACGCTGTTTGTAGGATCACAAAGATGACACAGAGGGATTCATGAAGGCGAGAAAAACTGAAGAAAAAATAACTGAAACACACCTCAGGGGAAGAGATTTCCAAAGAGAGATTCCGGCTTGTGAGGAGCAACAGGAGCCGTGTAGCTGGGAAACTGCGCTATTACAAAAACATTAGCAGGAGGCCGGAACACGGAGCAGATTGCACGTTACAGGAGACTCGCTTGTGCGACGGCGAACAAGGGGCCGTTGTATGAAACAAAGAAGGGGGGTAACATTTCGAGAAAAAAACTCACAAATTTACGAGAAAGAAACTTGGATATTCTCTGAAGTCAAATTGTTCTTCGCAATGGGATTCAGCAATAAGGATGATTCGTGATTTTAGCCCAGAATGACAATATCATCATAAGCATCCGGACGTCTGCGGTGATCCTGAAGCGATGTTCCTTGGGAAATTTCCGACTTTTATTCCTCTCGTAAATGTGCGTCCCTTCCCCCCCAAATTTGCAACTTTAATCTCAGAGAATGTCCACGTTTTTTTCTCGGAAATTTTACGACTTTAATGTCTTTCATTTCTCGGAATATCACCTCCCTTCCCCCGGCGCCGAGAAGTATTATTCTTTTCTTTCCTACGATGGCCCTAATACCGCCGTCGTACATTTGGTAAAAGTCCTGATAGAGAAAAGGTGGCGGCAGGAGGACGTGCGGTCGATGATGTCAGAGCAGACAAGCTGATGTCCCGAGTACAGCCTCTGCCCAGCGATTGTTAAATTTAGGCCCGAGTAAAATGGCACGACTGTCCTGTATTATTGAAACCACCGGGTTATTTGAGGTCTCCGCCCCCCCACCCGCAAAAAAAGTAGAGAATAAACAGGATTTGAAGCTACGTTTAAAGGGTAAATGGACTATATTTATACTGCTTTTATCCAAAGTGCTTCACCCGTTCGCATGCGTACTCATACGTACTCATACGTACTCATACGTACTCATACGTACTCATACATACCAAGGGCAGCAAGTTACCATGTAAGGCACGGGTCCAATCTGACAGCAGCTGGGAGAGAGAGAGAGAGGAAGTATATCGCTATTAAATGTATGACAAAAAGCCGAGCTCGTAGTATTTACGTGCATGTATTATACATATGTGTGTGTTTGCGAGGTATTGATTGGAACATTTGAACCCCGTGGCCATGTACTGGGAAGAGCGATGAACACACACACACACACACACACATTGCGTGGGTGGCCACTTGACTGCCCCCCCAACACACACACACACACACACACACACACACACACACACACACACACACACACACACACACACACACACACACACACACACACACACACACACACACACACACACACACACACACACACACACACACACACACACACACACACACACACACACACACACACACACACACACACACACACACACACACACACACACACACACACACACACACACACACACACACGTTGCCCGGGGCATTATAAACAGCCGGGCTCGGAGGTTGTGACTCGCACATCAGTCTCTGCTCCCTCCCTCCCTCCCTCCCTCTTTGTCTCATCACCGCATCTCTCACTCTTCTCATTTATTCCTCTCGTTCTCCATCTACCTACCTGCTGTTTGTTTTTCTTCGCCCTGCACTGATCTCGCTCCCTCCCTCTCTCTGTCTTCTGTAGTGGGATATACAGTAGCTCTGTGTGGTACGAGAGCAGTTGGAGTTGGCGTCCTGCCTGTTGAGATGTGCCAGTAGGAAACGCTGTGAACAGGGGTTCATGCTGATGAAATTGATCTGCTCAGGTAAGAAAACAACACCAGAACACCAATTTCCTCATTTTCTGTTCGGCCGCTAATTAGTGTCCCGATATTGTGAGTGTTATTTGTTCTGCGTGTACTTACAGGGGGAATCTTGAAAGACTCAATTCGCACACTGAAACGTGATGAGTCAAAGGTTAATATGGGAACCATGTGGAGAAACAGAAATACAAGACGCGTCTGTTAATATAAAAGAATTCAGCCGGAACCCGAGCTTCAAAAATGATCGTTGTGGAAAATCACACATTTATTCAATTGCTAATCTTCTTTCTTTCTTTCTTTCTTAAATAGTCGTGTCCCTATATCATAAATCACTGATGTGCCACATTTATACCCTATACGCGTGTTTTTTAATGGTTTCCTATAAGTACAGTTGGACCAAAATATCCTGTAGTGGTAAAATCAATATACTTATTATCCTAATAAACTTTTTTTTCAACTGACAATTTCCAAGTTTCTCAAATCCAGGGTGAAAAGAAAAAAGTCTGCGTTAATGCAAGAGAACGTAGAAAAACACAAAAATACAAAAATAAAACGTTTTCATTTTTTCCCCAAACAGGTTGGAGCCACAAGGATACAACCCGCTTAATATACGGAATACAATAACACATTAAATGTTGCACAGTAAATAAGAGCCGCAGTTAATATTGATGCAATCAGTCCGGGTCGTATTGCTCGTCCCTGATGGGTCTGAAAAAAAATTCCAATAACTTCTGAGGGGAAAACGCACACGTGTGATTCGAGTCCGTGACACTTAACGATAACGAATATTGGCACAGATTTTCCAGCGGGCAGCTTCAAATTTATTAGCATGTGTCTTCGGTAATGACGTCCGTCAACATTTGATTTCTAGTTAACGGTGCAAAGTGTCTTCTGGGAAACATGGAGCAGGAACTCCTCCTCCTGAGAGAGAGCGGTGTGCGTCGTGCGTGAGCTCCGCGGTGCAACTTGATCTGGCTGTGGTCATCCGTTGTGTATATTTTTAGCCGGATTCCAGGTCGCGCTTTTAACTGCCAGAGAATAAGGTGGAACGTATATTTATAGAAGCTTCCCATCTCAATAAAAGATGAATGGCTGTCTCTTACGCAACGGCTCCTGACCACGCTGCGAGGCGGCGAAGAGACGGAGGGAGGAACGGATGGACGGATGGACGCACGGCTTTTACAGATGTGCGTCCTCCCGTCGGCCTCCTCCTCTTTCTGGCTCCTCTCTGCCTCCGCCCCATCTGACTCTTTGTCCCTTTGACACCGCGCTCTCCATCTCTTTCTCCGTCTCTCCATTTCCCACCCCTTTACGGCTCCCTCGTTCTCTTCTCCAGACTCCCTCCCCACCTTCTCCATCCCTTCTCTGATCTATTATTCACCTTCCCCTCTCCGACTCTTTCTCCCTCGGCTCCCTCGACACCTGAAATCCCTCCGTCTGCTCCGGGGCGTTTAGACCTCCACCAACAGAGCCTCACTCCCTCCTCTGGAAAAGAGATGGAATGATGAATAAAAGAACAGAGCGCGATGAGACGGATAGGGACGGCTTCGGGATGGGCACCTCCAGCCCATAGAAATGCTAAGGTGTTTCTTTGTGCGGTGTATTTGTACAGGTTGACATTTTACACACCCTACAAAAAAGACTGTTTAACCGAGTACACCCATGTTTGATTCAGTTAGAACGAGATGTTAGTGGAAAACATGGAATTTTGATACGTCTGTGACGGATCAATAACTTCATAGTCTTTTTCTAAATTGGGGTTTTCCTTCTTATATTGTTGAATATCTGGAAGTTGCGAGAGAGAAGATATTTTGTGATGAATCGCTGCTTTTTTCGACAGCCACTTTAGTTTCCATTATTTTAGCAGAAGCATAAATGACTTGTTAACTTCATGATTTCACAAAATCAAAACTGATTGCACTTAACGTCAGCGGTTTATTCTACTTACCTCGAGCCAAATGACTTGAGAGGCTCGGTTTTCCTTTCCAAGCTCAAGGGAAATAAAGTTGAGCTCGCTTTGTCTTTGCATTTCAGTGGCATCTAATTTCACGTGGCATGTGATTTCGTATGCTTTTGTCATACGTCTCCAACTTCTATAATAAAGCAAAGTTTGGAAAAGTGTAACCAAACTCTACGAGCACATTAATGATCCGTCAGACAGTTCACAAAGGCCTTTGGCTCTTTGGTTCATCATCCCCGGCTTCTCCACAATTATTTTCTGTCCTCGGATTGTTTTTCTGTTCCTTTCTAAACTATTATCATCATAAGGGTGCTCAGGATGGATTGCTGAGGTGTTGCTAGGCTGCTGTTATGGTTTTGAATGTGCGTGCCGGGATGTGACGTTGTGGCTACTATTGATGCTCCTGCTGGTATTTAGCTGTACAATGAATCTGCTGGAGTCAGAGGGATTATATAAGTATTTAAAGAGTAGATTAGATATGCTGATTCATTTTTCATGATAGTTTCATTACACTTGGTGTAGGGTCATGTGTAGGTGGGAATTCCTTTTCAAGATTTAGAACATGTAGGTTACTTAGGACAAAGGCTCCCACTAAGCCAGTGATGGTGCTGTTTCCCCAAGTTTAACCTTGTTGACCAAACATAACCAAACCATATTCATACACAGGATATGACTTATGACTGATCAAACACTCATATGAGCTGTTTTTGGGACAGTCACGTGGCAGTATTATGCTTTCAGTATCTCCATGAAGGTTTTTTATGTCCTTTCAGAGAAAACAAACCCTTTATATACCTTTAAAACACAGCTCCCTTCCATATTGGCTCTCGCCACAGCAGTAATTATCATCACCGAACACCGGAAGAGCAATAAGTGACCACTTCTAAAGACAAATGATGAAGAATGATGTTTTCCGAGCCACCTGTGGCTGCTCTCGCAGTGCATGTAGAAGCTGACGCGTACCACACGGCAGCTCTTTGAGCCCCGAGGGGTCACTGCGGCTGCTGCCGCTCGGCCCCATGGACGGACACGTAGTCCACGACTGGCAGCATAAACACCCATATCTGCCTTCACATTTAGAAGTCAACATATTTACAGAGTAAAATGAGTTCACTCTCTATTTCTTTTTCCTCGCTAAAAGAGAGAAATGAACAAACAAAAACAAAATGATCGTGTGGCATAATAGTATCTCAAAACTCGACCTTGAACAATGCAGACGTGACAGGGTCATAAAAACTTAAACGTAATCTAAATATTAAATTATTTCTGTGCAAACCATGCACAATAAGTGTAGACTGAAAGGGCCGTGTGTGTGTGTGTGTGTGTCTGTTTGTGTGCTCATACCCCCCACCCCTCATATCACTACAAAAAAGATAAAGGCTAAACACAATCTACATATTAGAGCGCTGGCATGAGCGTGCATCAGATGAGGGCAGATCTGAAATGGAATCTCCTTCTGTTCCCCCTCGCTGCACACATCATCTATCCATCTATCAGCGCGGCGCCACGTCGCCTCGCCTTCCCCGCCGCCGCCTCGCCATCAATCATCGCACTCCGCATGCTTTATGGAAATGGACGGAAAAACTGCATTTAACGGCATTTTACCTTCCATCGCATCCACCTATCTGCCCGTGTCCACCCATCCATTCATGCATCCCTCCCTCCCTCCCTCCCTCCCTCCCTCCCTCCGTCCGTCCGTCCGTCCGTGCTCGGGACCAATCTAGTCACAGTGTAAGGTCGTTTATTTAAATCTATTTAAATGGATATGAGGAGTGTGCGCATATGCAGGAAGATTTCACGGGCCGGCAGGTCAGCAAATACCAAGGCTGTTCCACCTCACTAACCCCACTCCCCCATCAGGACCCGCAGACAATTAATACACACCACAGGTGGTCAAGTGTGTGTGTCTGTGTCATGGAGACAGAAAACAGCACCTATCTACCTATAATAAAACAGCAGCGTAGGGAGAGAGTTGTCGAAGCGTGTGTGAAATAAAAGGACAGGAACGATGAGGTAAAGATGAAACGGGGAATGAATTGGACAGGAACAGGGTGACGGTATAGGGGAGGGGGGCAGCGTCACTCTCAAGGGGAAGTAGAAGAGCAGAGAGAGAAATTGAGGGAGGTGGGTCGGAACGGCTGAGAGAATAAGAGAGGGAGCAAGGAGAGGTGAAGGGTAAATGTCTTTGCTAATGTCTTGGTGCCAATATTGACAGAACACCGGCTCCTCTTTGACTCCGGCACCCGAAGCCGCTTCCTCCTCTTCACTTCATTAAGCTCGTCATTTGGAAATGGACGTATTGGCTCAGCTGTTCAATGTCACCACGCCGGAGGAACTGACGGCTCGATGGATGCGTGGAAAACAGTGAAAGGACCAAGCCGCTGCGGCGGTCGGCTCAGTTTTAAGGAATACTCAGGAATACTGGCGTCAAATTAAAATCAGTTTGATATGAAAATCAACTTACAGGGAATTGGAACTGCAAGATACTAAAAATCAAATGGTATTTAGAATTATATGTTTTGTTTTTGTTTTGTCATAACTATTCAAGAAAACAGGATGTTAGACCTTTAACCTGTCGCCAGACTATTAATATGACTTCTCCTCTCCTCTTCCCCCAATTCAAAAGGGATTTTTTTAGAAGAAAACAACATTATATCATCACTATGATAGATTATGCAAGTTTAAATTTTTCTGAATGTTGATTTTAATACCAAACTGTAAGTTATGGCCTGGAGGTATGAAACCAAGTGAAAAAACTTAAAGTTTGGTGTGTAAATTGATGGACGTTAAGTGTTAACAGTATACTTCAATATTTAACCAGCTTGTCAGTGTGAATTTGTTGGAAAATGATGTACGTACAGATTGAGAGCAGATGAAAAGATAGGCTGTTTTACCAATCCACAATCCCTGTCATTTTTTCTGCATGCGAGGGCTTTGTTCAGGAGCCTCTTCCTCCCCTTCATCGTCTCTCCTGCTTCTCCTCCACCTCGTCTTCACCTGCCATTATCGCCAAAACACGGCAGCACAGATGGAGGAGGAGAGACGGAGGGATCAGAAAAAGGCCAAGAGCTCGAGAGGGAATCACACACAGAAAGACAAGAGACTCAGAGAGTGAGGTCAGGCGGGTCAGGGGCGAAAAGAGATCGCCAGTCTTATAATTCATAAGGCAGGGGTCCGTCTGAAATGGCTTTTTTTCTCTGATATGATGCGACGGCTGCTTTGGCTTTTTACTGGATTGGGTGCAAAACCTCATCAGAGACCTGACGTGGGAAAAAAAGAAAGAAAAGAGAAACAGATGGAAACACTTTCAGTCAGATTGTCTGATAGGTTTGGAGACAGAGACAGATTTTCAACAAATAGGTAACCAGACTGTAGGAGGCAGATTTCTGCTGAAGCTCTCAACAATGTCCCCAACGGAAACAAGAAGCATGTGCGCTCTGAAACAGCAACATAATACATATAAATATAATAGTGCTGCTTTGCAGTTTGTTGTAGTTTTACTGCAGACACGTGAGACGTGTATCAAATATGCTCGGTGATATTAGAGAAGCGCTCGTATCCATCTGTCGTGTTTTCAGCGAGGTGAGAAGGGGGAGAAGGCCCGAGCGAGGACAAGTGCCGTGTCGTGACTTGTTGTGAGTCGAGGTGACGAGAAACAAGTCGCATCGCCCCCGAATACATCTGAGCCACACACACACACTCTCCAGTGGAGAAGGAGTAATCACAGCTTATTTCCTAAATTTCACCAGATGGCCTCAGTGGAAACGGTCAAGAGTGTACATGTTTGGACGCACACAGGCTGTGTGTGTGTGTGTGTGTGTGTGTGTGTGTGTGTGTGTGTTTCAGTAGAGAGAGATCTAACATGGTATTTTCTTCAGTGGCCGATTCTCGATTGACCAATCATAGCTGGATTTAAGGCGCGACCGAGAAACCATTTGGAGTTGAATCTCCGAGGCTCTTTGGCATCTGACGTTTCCCGCGGCGTACTGACCAATCACAACTGGATCTGCGGTGTTTATTGATCAATCAGAGCTGGATTTACAGCGATCACTGGCCAATCGCGGGTGGATATACTGCGGCCATTGCTTGGATTTACATTCAAGAGAGTCAGTCTGGGTTTGTGCGATCTACTCGATTTAAAATAGTTTGTTTAAACAGTTATTTTTGTAACTTTCTGCATTGACACCAAGTAAACCTCTCAGGGTTCCAATGTACCTCCTCATTGAAACATTCTCCTCCTTCTCGTCAAACCTCCACCACCAACAGCTGCGAGAACATTTGACTATGAACTAACTAACAAGGCTCAAACCTCAGCGAAGGTAAAATCATCCGTCATTGAACACAATCATTCCTCTACAGCACCACGCTCTCCCCCTTCCACACTAGTCTCTGTCCTGTAAATGCAAGTTGAAATTGCCCAAAAAATGAAATATGAAGTAAAAAATAAAGAGAATAATCCAAATGCATTCAATGTGTTTTCACTAGAGGCGATTCTATGACGTTCAGGGAAGCTTTGCACAAACAAGCTTACTGACTCTAAACTCAACTTGTGCAAGGTTTTGTATAAACAAACAGCAACACAATTATGCATATTAAATCTCTCTATTAATTATGAAGAGACTTATATTGATGCTCTAATCCAATTTCTTGTAAAACAAAACACACAAACAAAAAATGTCCAGCTCGATTAACAGCCCAAAAAACTGTCTAAGGATTTCCAGTTGTCGATCAACCTGGACATGTTTTGACTTGTCAAAGGTGCAAAAACAAAAAGACTAAAAACGTCCATGATCCCCACATTCGGGCTAGAGGGAATCCAGGATCCAATCAGAATTGATCACTTCAGTTTGACCTCGACTGAATTCACACAAACCGGACCCGATGTGAATGGTCTCTCTCTCGACAGTATGAACATCTGTCCGCACTGTACATGCTGACGAAGCAGATACACAGAGAATAAATAGCTGAAACAGCTAAACAGATTGATGTCACGTGATGAAAATGAGACCACACTGCACTGAAAACCTAATTCCTCCGCCGAAATCATAATTCCCTCATTTCACATGTGGCGTTCCTGATGAGAATTAGCCAGATTGAGAGTAAAGTGCCTTGAGATGATTGTGTGTTGTGATTTGGCAGCGATACAAATAAAATTGACTTGAGTTGTGAGGAGAGTTGTTCATGGAGATAAACGATGCAAAACAACGGCAACGACGAGGGGTTGGTGGGAGACGAAGGTGTATGATTAAACGAGGGGAAGGCAGGAATGTGGGCCAGCAGGGTGTGATAATCTGTCTCTCTGCCATCTATCCCACATGGGAGAGAGAGAGAGAGAGGGAGAGAGAGAGATTAAGGGGATGTATGATGTATTCTGACCCATATTCACACACATACTCGGATGTTATGTGACCCACATACTACCTCATCTAAATACACATCCTGGTTTGATCCTGACATGAGTACGTGTCGGAGTGTATCACATTAAGAATTCACGTTCTTGTTGTGCGACAATTTTATAACTGGTTAATAACCTACATTAGAAGAAGGGGGGGGCAGCGCACTGAGGGGAACTGTCAGGTGACCCAGGAACCGCTCAGTGGATTGAGATGGATACCTTTTTTATACCTTATTTTGTATGCATTTGCAGTCGTTTTGGGTTTTTTCGTGACTGTATTATGTATATTTGTTATGGTTTCTAGGTCTTTGTGGTTGTATTACGTGTATTTGTTATGGTTTTTGTCTTTGAGGTCACTTTAGTCAGTATATGGTCATTTGTGTGTCTTTGTGGTTGTATTTTGTGTCTTTGTGTTTGTTCTGTGTCTCTTAGAGGTCACTTTACTATCTTGTGTAATTTGTGTTTTGTATTATGTTATATTCCTTATGGCTTTCATGTCTTTGTTGTCTTTTGTGTGTCTTTGTGGTTGTATTAGGTATATTTGCTATGGTTTTTGAGGTCACTTTAGTCATTTTGTGGTCATTTTGTGTGTATTTGTGGTTGTGTTGCATCATTTTGTAGTCAGTGTATGTTTCTTTCTGATGCTTTTTGTATTTCTTTGTGGTCGTTTTGTGTCATTTGTAGTCATTTGCTTAACCATCACATCATACACAGGCTGTAGTCCGGCACTTGTGGGCCTGTAACCAGTAGGTCTGTTCAATATTAATAAACCAACTACCGATCACCTTTTGACCTCGGCAGAAGAGGCATGAAAGCACAGTGCGGGTCTTTGCCCACAGTCAGCAGAGTGCGTGACTCGCCCTCGAACTCGTCATCGTCGTCGTCGTCACTCGGTTCATACCAGTGCACCTGTCACTCATCATAATGTGTTGTCAACCTTGAAACAGCATGAGACCCGAGGGGGATGGAACCAGTGTGAGTGTGAGTGTGTGTGTGTGTGTGTGTGTGTGTGTGTGTGTGTGTGTGTGTGTGTGTGTGTGCGTGTGCAGCTTCCACATGCCTCGCTGGAAAAAACACATGAACACATCTGCATGTCAAGAATTTTATTTTCTTACTCCACTTTGCCAATGGCATACTTTTGTTTTAGAGCACTATTGTTACACAGGGGACAGTAACTTACCACAAACTTTATCTTCACGGAACTTTCTTCGTGCCCTGCTTTTTAATTAAACCCATAAAATCAGTGATTCACTTGTTGAGGGAAGGAACTACACGTGCAGATAATGGTTTTTCTGATGAAGTAATGGCGATTTTATGATCCGGGCATATGTAAATGTTCCTTATGGCTTTTTTCCTTTGAAAGCTCAATTAATAAACACTGTGAGACACCATGAATGACTGTCCTTGCTTCTTACAGTGAATAAAATATATTTTCTTTTTTACTATAATGTCCAGCATAAATTGATAAGAGGCTAAATTTGAAAGTAGCTATAAAGTTTGAGTAAGACACTGCAGCTAAAACCCTGGCGTGACGAAGAGGAACTTTAGAGGGATTTTTAACTCCTGAGTTCAGATCTTCCTCCTTTCAGCTGCTTCAGTGGTAATTCAACGTGATTGTTTAATGGCCAGCGTCTTCCAGCACCGAAGCCCTCCTGGCATCTGTTGAATACGACAACGGCGGAAGCATCGGAGTGCGCGTACTAAAGGGAACAGCGAGATATGATGCGATGAAAGAGAGAGAGAGAAACAGGAGGGAGTGCATGTTGAAGTTGCATGTTCTCTTTGGCGCCTGCTGTTGACCTTTTGACCGGGGCTGTAGGAAGGATGAGGCTTTTTTTCCAGCTCATCGCACAAAGCGAAGAGATGGAATCTGTCACTTCATGTCACTGCCACAATGACGTCAGCAAATAAAGACACCGCAACATTTATAAGTGAAAAGCCTGCGATTGACCGACACTTTCTGGATTCCTCGACACACTATGTTTTTTTGTTATTTCAAATATTTGCCAATAAAATCGGGGAAAAAAATGTGGCATTTAGTTCACTAAGCGACTGGAAACGGAAACATTTTTATCGTAATTTCCCCCCCAGCGGTGCCTATACCTCCCTGTGCTTACACCTGGTTCTCCTTACTCCTGCATATTCAACAGAAAATACTGGTGTTTCACTCGAGTCCTTCTGAAAGGGATATTTTTAGTCTGGAGACTGCTCACGTGTCGGGACCAGGAGGAACGGCGTTGTTTCTGCAAGCGGTGGAATATCTCCGGCCTCTCCAGAGGTTCGGAGACTGGATGGGAGGGGGGGGGGGGGTCATCCTGCTGCATCTGATTCTGAAAATACAGGGTTTATTCTCATCAACACACCTGAGGCTTTAAGAAAGATCAAGGTATCAAAGATTCAGTTTTGTTTAGCTGTCATTTGAACACCTATATTGTTCTTTTAAGTAAAGTAAAACTCTCCCCTCGTGGGACGCCCTAGAGGCTCACATAATCTCTTACAACCTGCCAAAAATAATCCAAAACAAATCCTCACTTTGAGATGTGATGGTAAACAAAGCAAAAATATTGTAATGGAATAATAACACCACCAGCTGAGAGGTTAATTAGAGCCGGGGCTGGTGGATGCGAATCCTGAGCTCAGGTCATGTGTCGTCGCTGCGTGAGGTGTTTTTTCAGCCTGCGATGAAAAACGGGGAGGAACTAGAGTCATGAATCACAATACAGAGCGAGAGAGAGGTGAGCCAGGTCCCAGCAGTGTTTCTTATGGTTCTGGATATGAAAACTGTGCAGCACAGCAAACGTTAAATCATCTCAGGTCCACTAAAAGTTTTGAACAGAATTTGGAGGAACTCTAAAGATGATGTCCGGTGCCAGTTTTGAATGCAGAGGAAAAAGCCGTAACTCACAGCAGTTTGTTTTGGTTTGTTTTTTGATTAATGGCTCTTCTGCCCAACTTGTGGTGATAAATTCTTGGACTCGTGTCAGACAAAACAAACTTCTGATTGAGCCCAAAGGTCAGCCGGGTATTCTGACGTTGGCCTCGTTTCAAACGTATTAGAATGCTGACGTCCCTTTATTTACAGTATTTTTCTTTTGGTTCTAGTAGATAGAGCTGTCGACCAGTTACAGAGCCAACATAAGATGCTGGGAGGAAACATTTTACTCCGTGAATACACGTAAAATGTAATAATCCTGGTTTGTTTGCAGAGAAGACATTTTCAACCTTCATCTCAGATGTCTTTTGACACCTTTTAAATAAAGACGGACGACGGAGACGCATCTCCCTCACTCCCTACCCGTGTACGAAAATGAAGCCACAATATCTCGGATATACAGCTGCTGCCATCTTGTTCTTTTAACAGTGCAGGGTCAAGGTCCTTTACCACTTTAAACTTGGCGAAAAAATTACCACCATCTTTTTCCCATCTGCTAACATAGAGGAGGCGGGATTTATGGGCTATACCGCAGCTAGCCACCAGGGGGCAATCCAGTTGGTTTGCCTTCACTTTTGGGGAGTTTTCACGCTGTCCATTTTTATCTATAATGGTACATACTATATCAAATTTTAGAGCTATTATCAAAAATGTTTATTTAAAGTCTTATTGAGCAGTAAATAACAATATAAAAAACACTCATTGTTTCATGTTTTTTTAATTGTAATAATTCAAACAGAGAAACTCCAAACAGAGAAACAGACCGAAGATGCTAATTAATTTCCATACTATTCTGAAGTTTAAAGAAACGGATGCATTCACAAACATATGTACACGCCATAATGTTTAGAGTGAAGGTGTTCTGGCCCTTTAAGACGCCAGTTACTCTCTACCGCAGATCAATGTTGAGGCTGCCATTTGGCCTGATCAGAGTTTTATCGTTGTGCCTCATCGAGTGTCCTGCCTCGATGTACACGGCCGCCATTGCTATATGGTATGGTTCATATTGAAGAGAAACTGGTTGTAACTCATAATGACAAGCTGTCAGATGGAATCTGAATGACTGCTTGATGCTTCTGTATAATGTATGTGGCTAATGTACAAAGTGAAGCAGCGAACGCAGCGGCAGTCGATATCACAGGCTCTTAACTTTTACAGCTTGTGACACCTAAAAATAAATGGCTGCTGGTCGCTCCCCAATCTGGATTGACACACACACACACACACACACACACACACACACAGTTACACATACATCACCTATATCTTGACCTTTGCCTCAATTTAACTAAATGAATTATCCAAAAGATTAATTTCTAAACTAAAGAAATACATAGTTTTATTTACACAGTGGTTAAATTCTCCAAATGACCCTCCAATAAAATGCTGTAAACTTTAAATTCAACTTCATGCAAAAAAAAACTTCATTGAATTCACTTAATTATTAGATAATCCCACTTTGCTCTTTTTCTGCTTATGATTTATAAAGTTATATGATCATAATTTTGTTATGGGGGGACGGGGAAATTTTTCTTAAAAAGAATACTTAACATAGTACTTAACATACTTCTAATTCCATTAGCCACAATATATTTTACTGTACGTTTACCATAGTTAATTTTGTAATCTCTCAGAGATAAAGGATGAATACAAACCGCCTTTGCACATGGGTTCATTTGCCGAACAGTAATTTGTAACGTAATGGCGTAATTCTATTGTTTACCTTGCGATAGGAGCTACGGTTGCGGCCGTGTTGTAGTGGCCACGACAGGATAAGAGATCGCAACGTAATTGGTTGTAAAGTAGATTTGAATTTCTGTTTCTCCAAACAAGCTTGGTGTCTAAATTTAAGGCAGCACAAAACACCGACCATGTTGCCAAGAAAGCAAAGATTATTTTTTCTCTCCAGGAGATAATTCATCTCCGGGGACGAGTTCAGATTTAAACAACCTCTGACTGTTAAAAAAAACTTGATGCACATTAAAAGACGGTAGATACGTCTGAGGTCATCACTCAGCTTAGGGGCTGGTGTCAGCGTCAGGATTATGAACTGCTCTTTTGTATCACACAGTAGTATACAGTGTGTGGGAGGTGGCTGCATATTCATAACGGTGAGCGTTAGTGACAAGCTGTCAAAGTGAATTACTACTGTCGGCGTTTCATTATATATGAACATACAGTATACACCACCATATACACTCTCACCCGCAGCTGTAGTGGAGTCGAGTGAGTGTCGTGGAGGACACACGGTGTGTTCTCATGCTGAAGTGCCTCTGAGCAGGGCACGAGTCCTGAACAAGAGGAAACCAATTAGATGTTTAATGCTGGCTCCAAAAATGACAATAATATTACATACGTGTAGTGTGCCACATTATAAAGTTCCAGTCATAAATTCAGGAGGATAATAAAATATGTATAGTTGTATGTGGCCCACTTTAGTCAGGGAGGGGCCCTGAGTTAACTAATTAAGTTTACTCAATTTACACCAATATATACTGTATACTGAAGGCAAGTAATGTTGTCCTGTTAATCTTTTATCTTCATACAATTTCACTGTCTTTGCTTCCTTTAATTACCTCGAATGTACTGTAAGGCCATGTTGTCAGGATAGGTAATCAACAAATGTGCTGTTAGTATTGACTTGTGACCAAAACCACAATATTTGCCTCGTATGCTTAAACATTTATAACCAAATGAATAACCAAAACCTCACACAGTTATCAGAATTTAAAACGAAAACAATAACTCTTACTTTTGAAATGTTCAAATAAATAATTTTTAATTTACACTTCAGTTACAGTAATTATTGGCAAAACAAGGTTATCAATGTACCTTACCACACACACAAACAACAGAGCAATAAAATAAAAGTGCAGTACCTTAGTTGTCCAGTCTCTCGGGACCCGGATGAAGAACAAGGGCCGGTGGTGGACAGGTGTCCAGAAAGGGCGTGGCCTCGGCAGCTAATGACGTCGCTCCTCTCCCAGAGATGTCCAGAAGATGGCGCGGTGTCTCCCGCGACGTAGAAGCATCTCTGAGCGTTAGCTGGATAACTTGTAGAACATTCTCACAAATTCTCGAGGTCTCCACGTCGAATACGATGAACTACAAAACTACTGGGTTAGCTATGCGGAGGGTAAGAGTCCATTCACTTTGCTAACGAATGCTAAAGAAACAAGCGCCGTTAGCTAACGAGCTAACACACAGGTGAAACTCATGCAAACTCGGCTAAACTTCGGATAGAAATATCTCCAGTTGCCCACAAATAATCCCGGTGAAAATTGTGTCGGGCGGATAACCGTAAAACACCCACTACGTATTTGTTTGCGTAAACTTTTCACCGACTAATTTCCGGCGGTGATTTATTAGTCAGTCAAGCGTCCACACTCACTTCACTTCACTTCCTGTCGCTCGCTCTCTCTCTCTCTCTCTCTCTCTCTCTCTCTCTCTCTCTCTCTCTCTCTCTCTCTCTCTCTCTCGCCCGCCAATGAATGACCAGTATTACTATTCACCCCGCACACTACTTCCGCTTAATGCAATGTACCTTTCAAAATAAAACAGGAAACGCATAACGATATATTTGTATCGTTTGAAACGTATTTTATTTACATTTGACCCTTTTCACTGTTTACGAAATAACTTTTAACGTTATTTCCAACAATGCCCCGTGTAGTTGTTTTTGTTAACTAAGTTACACGCCTTTATCTTTCTATCTATCTATCTATCTTACAATGTATAACATTTTAACCAGGTTGCATGTATACCGTAAATAATACATATCAATTACATTGTTTAAATTCTCAAACATTTAAATGAGGAAAAACAAGGTAATATACAAAATAAATCACCGCAAAAAATTGCTTTCTCTCCATAGCCATATTTTTTAGTTTTTTCTAATTCACAAAGATTTAAAACGTGGCATGTTTTCTAAATGATATGGTCTCATCCAGCTTCTTAGGTGCTGTGAAAGGGAAGGCTACTGTACACTGCTCAAGGAGCATGTGGCTATACTGTACGTGGTAGCGTCCTATAACCATTTGGCTATCGGTTCGCCTGCAGGGTTTACCAGTTTGTTACATAATGAATTTTTACAAGGGACAATTTCATTAAGGCAAACAAAGTGTGCACGGGAAGATTCATGGCCATTTTCTCACGGTGGATTTGTCAAGATTTACAGGTTGCTCGTTAATCTGCTTTCCCCCTTAATTGAAATTGATTTATTTCACGGGATGGTGGTGTGTATAGCTAATATTTTTACACTCTGAGACTCGTACTGTCACGCACGCACGCACGCACGCACGCACACACACACACACACACACACACACACACACGCACACACACACACACACACACACACACACACACACACATTTCTCTTGTCTCCTTCTATTTTCCCTCTGCAGCCTTGTCCAGTCCCCTCGGGCTGTTGAAATGTAACACTATCACCACATATACAGTTCCTCTCCCTTTCCCGCTCGCTTCTTCGATCTATCCAAATTATACGTGTGTTTGTCTTTTCTGTCCAACCGTTACTCTCCGCTCTCTGTATCTACTAAGTTCTCCTCCTCACATTGAAGTGGAAAGAACGAACACGACATTTGCTTTTTGGGCTTTTGCTTTTGTTTTTGTCCAGTGGCCTTACTGTCACACACAAGATTAATTTTCCTTCTGTGTTTATGAGAAGAGAAATTTTGTTTGGATATGTTACAATGAGAAAAGAGGCAGCATTGACTAAGGCCAATGAGATGAAGGCTTTTAAAATACTTTTTTTTTTTTTTTAATTTAAGCATCACCTCGTGATCGTCACTGTAACTGAACACGCATCAGAAACTTCTTTTGTGACTTTCAACGAGCAAAGAGGAGATGGAGCATGACTTTATTATTATATCTCTTATGGGATTACCCCGTTTAACTACTGGAATATTTTTTTATTTTATTTGATTAGGACATGGAAGTCAATATCCTGACCTTTTGTTAGCATTGAAGGAAGTTTTTATTTTTTTCGTCCATAAATTTGAATAAGAAGTTCAGTTACGTTACAAAATTTGGTGTCAGTAAACAATGAACAAGCCTGCTGCAGCTTTTATAATATTTTTGTTATATTTTTAGTATCATAGATGAAACATACAGAAAACATTGTTTTAGCATAAAATTTACAGAATGTTTTTTTCCTGAAAGAGACAGAAAAATGTGTGTGTGTGTGTGTGTGTGTGTGTGTGTGTGTGTGTGTGTGTGTGTGTGTGTGTGTGTGTGTGTGTGTGTGTGTGTGTGTGTGTGTGTGTGTGTGTGTGTGTGTGTGTGTGTGTGTGTGTGTGTGTGTGTGTCCGTCCTAGCGTTACAAAGGGAGCGTTTGTGTGAATTTAAATCTATATAATTATAGATTTCCATGAGAGTTCTCTCTCTGGAGAGAACGCGAGAAAATGGGAGTTTATGAGGGAGAATGAGAAGCGAAAATGAAGGAGAAAATCACGTTAGAAGAGGGAAAAAGAGCGGGAGACAAAGACAGAGTGTGAGCGAGAGGAGCGAGGTCTGCTGGGAACCGTTTGGGGTGAGAGAACATTTTCCTCCTCTTCTCGGGAATCTGTGTGAAACCAAATTACTGTAGACAACAGAATAACAGACGCAGACGTTCAAGGAGGGGGGAGATGGGAAGTGAGCAATAGAGAAGCACAGGGAGTGAAATGAAAAAGATATTGTGAGTGTACATCATTCAGAAAGTGTGATTGTCTCTCCTGCTTTATATTCGGTGCGGTGATAAAGACAGAAAGAGAGAAAAAAGGATGTGGCCGCCACTGTCTCGGTCAGTCTGGGACAGATATTACTATTGTTTTGTTTCACCCCAAAACCCAGAGATAGGCATCATTTATGTCAATTTTGCAAGTTATCAAGACACAAAAAACACATGTATGAAGCATTTAAGTGCCTAAAAAGTTAAATATGACAGAAACAAAAAGGTTTTTTTCCATATTTACCGCCATATTTTACCATTCAGGTAGTTTGTCTCTGTGTGTTGAATCTCATCCTCCCTCAGCTGTGTGTTGTGAAACGTACATAAACGCACAGACACAGGAAGAGGAAGGGGTGGACAAGCCGGAGCAAAACAGACGGATGAGACATTAAACAGAAGTGGAAAAGGAACAGGATCGTTCTGTAATCTAATGATGGCGACCACCGAGAGAGAGGGTGCGTGCGTGCGTGCGTGCGTGCGTGCGTGCGTGCGTGTGTGTGTGTGTGTGTGTGTGTGGACTGTAGCTCTAAGTATCTGTCACACACTGAAATGGAATGAGTCCTCAGGGAGAGAGAGTTGGAAAGATGGCGAGAGAAAAAAGAATGGAGTATGATGTGTGCAGGTTAAGACAACAATTATGTAACACAATCCCCCACAATGCACTATTGTCACTGTGAGGCCTGAAAGTGTATATATATATATAGATATATAGTTATATAGATACTTTATGTCTGCTATAGAGGATGTGTAAATATGTGGGTATATTCAGTTTTTTGTGCCTCTTCCAAATGGCCAAAAACTCATTATATATAATTATTATTAAGTTTAGATGGCAAGTTGTGTTTTATATATACATATATATATAATTTTTTTTTTCTTGAGTGGAACTCAAGAAAAGTGTCTCTTCAGTTCTCTTGTTAAGAGGAACACGCTCCTCAAATGCTTCTCAATGACGTGTTCAGAAGTGCATGTGGTATCATGTACATCAGTATTGTCAAAAAAGGTCTTTGAAATATGTCCCGAAACTTTTTTTCAAATATGAACGCACACTCAAGCATGACCCCCACACCCTCCATCTTCCCCCCCCCCTGCAGTGAGCTCCAACCAGAGCCATGGGGAGTACCCAGACTGCCGCAGTGAGAGGGAGTCGGGAGGGGAGGCGTCTCTGCTGGTGTCTCCGCTGGTGGTGGCCGGGATCGTTATAGGCCTGGTCCTCTTCCTCTCCTGCCTCACCATCATCGTCGGCAGCCTGCGCAAGGACAGCCGCCTCCGAAACCCGCATCTCTACGGTCAGTCGGACAACAAGCAAAGTCATTATAAGTCGTCAGAAGTGACGGAGAGAAGTTCAGGAAGAAGTATATATTCAAAGTAGAAAAACTACCACGTCATGGTTTTTTTTTCCAGGACCAGATTTTTCCTATGGAGGGTCAGTGGGAGAACTGAGGTCGACCTGCATAGAAGACTTCCCACCCGGTTTAGACTTCGACTCGTACAGAGAGACTCTATCGCAGGTCAACAGCCTCTACCCGGACTCGCCCCCGCGGTAAGTGCTCGTGTAAAATCCAGTTTTTAAGGAAAACGTTATACGGTCAGGGTTTTTTTTGTGGGTCCACTAGGGGCGCTGCTGTCAGGACTAAGTGAGGTTAACACGTAGACTAAAAACATGGACTGTATATAATAGTGCCTGAAACCTGTATTCTGTGGAATGACCAGCAGAGGGCGACTCCACTGGTTGTTTCTATAGAAGTCTATGAGAAAATGACTCATGACTTATAACCTTTTTACTGACGAGTTCATGTCTCAGTCGCTAGTTTCAAGACTTCTTCAATACAACATGATGTTCATTTTAAAAAGGATAATGAAGTACAGTATGCATTGATAACCTCAGCGCAACGTCCAAATCTCCAGCCTTTCCTCATCCACCACACGCTACCGTGTACAGTATGTTGGTTAAAAGTAAAAAAGCGGACCTCTTCCCCCCTTTCTCTCATCAATTATGTCAAATGTCAAACGTAGAATATAATTGACGGTTCAGTTCCGCGTCCCCCGCGGTTCTCCCCGCACTTGGTTCGTAGGACCCTCCTTCTGCGGTGATTCATCTATTTGAGTAGCACTGACTGCTACCTTTGATGCCCTTTGTGTGTGTGTGTGTGTGTGTGTGTGTGTGTGTGTGTGTGTGTGTGTGTGTGTGTGTGTGTGTGTGTGTGTGTGTGTGTGTGTGTGTGTGTGTGTGTGTGTGTGTGTGTGTGTGTGTGTGTGTGTGTGTGAAAGCGAGAGAGAGAGAGAGAGAGAGAGAGACAGAATGAGAGAAAGAAAGCACTTGCTAAAGGCCAATGTCATGGTGTTTTTGATCTAAATGTCAGATGGTCTAATTGGCAACTTTAATAATTCACATACATCCCTTCCCTGCAGTGTGTGTGTGTGTGTGTGTGTGTCTGTGTGTGTGTGTGTGTGTGTGTGTGTGTGTGTGTGTGTGTGTGTGTGTGTGTGTGTGTGTGTGTGTGTGTGTGTGTGTGTGTGTGTGTGTGTGTGTGTGTGTGTGTGTGTGTGTGTGTGAGAGAGAGTGAATGCTGTAGTTATGTCCTTGTTTTGCCTTAGAAACTCATTTTATTGTTCTTCGATCGATCGATCTGAGTTCGGATCATCATATTATCTTTTACATTTGTCCATTTCCACATTATCTGCCGATATGTTTCTGAAGTCCCCAGCTGCCACATTTCATAACTTAAGGACTTTCAGCATCATCCTGGTGGTTTAAGGGATTAATAAATTGGAGCATACGCTGATTCCTATAGTGTATTTTTTCCTCCTTTAGTAAATTCCCATCTAAAAGCTTTTCTGAAATCCTCAACAGTCTTCTGCATAATCTAACAACACTCAATGTTTATGTAACAGTTTTTGATCTTACAGTGATTCTTGATCTTACAGATTATCCATGCCCAGTTTCATGATCATCCACAGCTTTCTTTTCTTCACACACCAGCCTTATTATTGTGGCTGCACATACAGAAGCTTGGAGGTCTCAGTGGATTCAACGCGGTGTTGCAAACGTACGGATCTTGATCCGTGCCGATACGATAGTATATTGCAGAGCTCCTGCAGGTTGTTTTGGCCAAACATTCATCATGTTGAACGTGAGGCTGAGGGGTTGTGATCTTGGGGACTGAACCAAAGCTCTTGTCGCGTCCTTCCTTGGTGCATTATTGTGCACCACTGGTAAAAAAAAGAGCATTATCCTGCTGGAGAGATACATCATCTGGGGAAGGGACACACCTGGTCAGCAGCGGGGCTTTTTAAATGATGCGCGGTGCGGCTAGGGGCCAAGACGATGCTCCCAACCTCCCGACTGATGAATCCATTCAGCGTTTATGAAAACGAAAAAGAAAAAAAGGACCATGCTGATTAGCAGAACAGGACAGACACCATAACAACACACTGCTTGGTCTCACGAGAGTGGAACAGGATATAATGTCACGGCTTCATGACCAGGAAAAAATGAAAGAAGAAGAGAGAAGGAATAGAAAGGAGAGAGGGGAGCTAGCGAGCTACGTCAGAGCTCCGGCAGGGAGCCGCAGTGTTCTTGGACAGACGGCGTGAGAGGAGCCGGACGATGGGACGGCAGCCAATAGATGCACAACACAAACACACACACATACACACACACACATTCGCACATGTACAATACATACATTCACAAATCACCTGTTGTGTTTACCATAATCCTGGCATGTCGTGGTTTGTCAGCAAGCGGGTAGTTGCAGGTCATGTGATGGTCATGCAGTGTGTGTGTGTGTGTGTGTGTGTGTGTGTGTGTGCGCGCGCGCGCGTGGGTGCGTGCGTGCGCGCGCGCGCGTGGGTGCGTGCACACTTGTACGGGCCGCAGATGGTTGCGGGAAACTCAGAGAACTCAGATCAACAACTCACCTACTGAGACTGTGAACGTTACACTTCCGATACACACACACACACACACACACACACACACACACACATTCTCTCTCTCTTTCTCTCTCTCCTCTCTCTCACACTCCCGGATCAGCAGCTCACCTGTGGAGACTGAAAGCTTCTGCTTCCTCTCTGGGAGAAGCTGGACACACACACACACACACACACACACACACACACACATCTAATCATATACGTATAATACTAACGTATATAATCATAATAGAAACCAGGCGATTATTGGAGGAATTTCCCTCACAGCTCCGTTGTTGGTGGTTAGATGATTAAAAGCAATAACAGGAAGCACTGGCAACACTGTTGCTGCTTTTCATTTCATTTAAAGGTCTCATCAGCGTCGGGACTTTACATTTGCGAAAAACAAAAAAGTTGGGAGAAAAAGCAAGATCGCTGCACTTACAGCTGCTGCTTGAACCCTGGGTCTGAAATGATTTTCCATTCATGCTGGACAGACTGTTTGAATCTGACACAACCGATCAATAGAGCGATCCCTGCAGGACTCCGGGTGGAATATTGGAAAACACGTGGGAACACTGTGTGAACAGGGCAGTGGGCGTGTAACGAAGCACAATAAATGAATAATATTCTCTATGCTTGAGCGACATCTCGGTGTGAATCTCCTCAGGAGCAGCTGAGGATGACGATTGTTTTTAAAGTGCAGCATTAAAAGTTAATTCCTACTTTGCGGGAGGTGCAGTATTGTGTAACAAAAAAAAGCAAGAAGAATGTGTTGTGGTACAGAAATTCCTGAGTAATTCATTCAGCGTGCAATGACACCAGCACAAGGGACCAGGACGGAGAAGATGAGATGAGGAAGCGACGGAAGCTCGACAATCGAATCTCGGGAGCGACAGTGATCGCGATCGTCCGCTCGTCGTCCCGTCCGCTCGTAGAATGAAAAAAGTGACGTTGCCACGGACGGACAGGAAGTGTAAAGAGATGGAGAGAGCAAAGAAGGGACACAGCAACAGGAGCAACGTGACTCTCTCCTGCGGTCGAGTGTGTAACTGTAGAAACTAAACGCTGCGGGGCGGTTTTATGCTGAGGAATCAAATCAGCTTTGGCACGAGCCACGTAATGCGCGCGCGCACACACACACACACACACACACACACACACACACACACACACACACACACCTGTGAATCTATATGGTTCTCTTATATTCCACAGGCAACTCACTCAGTGGGACATGCCAGCTTCACACACACACACACACACACACACACACACACACACACACACCTCACCGGCTCATACTCTCACACACAGAGGACCATATGCTCACAGCCGAAGCATGGACACATGCCAGAGGTCCTCCTACTTCTACCGACCTGCATGTACCTGATTTTAAACTCCCTCGTCTGACATGACATTTCAAAAGATCATGGACGCCAACGTCTACAGTACAGCTCCTCGCCTTCAGCAAGCTTTGCAGCACTGTACCTTCGTCACTCAGCTCCCTCTTGTCCTTCTCACACACTCCCTCCCGAGCTCTTAGAGGACCCAGGGATTGAACCACCGACCTTTACAAGCAGTCACTGACACACGCTCTATACCTCCCGCGGCCACAGCCGCCACACAATGCGACCACCACGTGTCTCATAGGGGACGAATGACATGCACTCTACTAAGTGTAGAACATCACTTTCATAATCCAGCGTGAGGTTTCTGCACTGGAGCCACATATGGCTGAAGGCTGCGGAGGAGCTTGTCGAACTCCCGAGAGACGCAGGGATTGGCAGTGTGTTACGACACCTCGGGAACACCCTCGTCTCCAATTTTCACCTCAACTCGCCTCATTGACGCGTTGAACGTCCGAGGTCAGTTTTCCCAAAGCAAAAGGAAAAATAATCAGCAGCGTGAACAGTACAGCTGCCCCCCTTTCTGTTCTTGGTCTGTGTGCATGCGTGTGGGTGCGAGAGACATTATGTAAAATTTCAAAAAAATTAATCTCAACACAGGGAGGATACCGTTTGCCTGCTAACTATTATATTTAAATCAGCCAACATATGTCATGGTGGAAGATACTCCACTTCCTCCCACAGCTCCATCACGTGTGTGTGTGTGTGTGTGTGTGTGTGTGTGTGTGTGTGTGTGTGTGTGTGTGTGTGTGTGTGTGTGTGTGTGTGTGTGTGTGTGTGTGTGTGTGTGTGTGTGTGTGTGTGTGTGTGTGTGTGTGTGTGTGTGTGTGTGTGTGTGTGTGTGTGAGAGAGAGATAACAAGCAGTGGCTGCAGCGGACATTAGGTCTTTCTGACTGAGCCTCGTCCTTAGATCGAGGCTAAAATAGATTCCCCCCCTCTCTGCCATCTCTCTCTCTCTCTCTCTTACACACAAACTTAACAATAAACCACAGACACACACACTCAAACTCCAACATTGCTTTTAAAAAGCTGTCGCACACACACGCACACACACACTTGCACAGGGAAGTGAAGGAGACAGAGAAAGTGCACATGAATAAAAAGAGGGACAGAAATATTGGATGAAGAGGCAGCACCTCAACTCATCACACACACACACACACACACACACACACACACACACACACACTGGTAGCAGACTGATAAAGTTAACCACTGTGCTGATTCAGTTACTCTGATTTACTGCTTCCTACGCCCAGAACATCATCCACCATTAGCTCCAAACACAGCTCTTAAAATACAGTTTTTCTATATTTTATTTAATTAAATGTTATTGTCCTATATATATAATCTCTCTCTCTCTCTCTCCCCTCTGTGGCTGGTGTGTGTGTGTGTGTGTGTGTGTGTGTGTGTGTGTGTGTGTGTGTGTGTGTGTGTGTGTGTGTGTGTGTGTGTGTGTGTGTGTGTGTGTGTGTGTGTGTGTGTGTGTGTGTGTGTGTAAAATGCCTTTAAAGCATAACTTACATGCAACGTGGCACATCCCCTGTGATTATGTTTTAAATCTACGCGGCTGCATCAGATCTGTCAGGACTATAGATAAATGCTGCCTTCTAATTGGGTCGTGTTCACGAAATGATTTTTGAACGTTCTCTTGTTGAGATATTAACAACCTCCGACCTTTCGGAAAGCTCTGACATCACAAGTTTGCTGACGTTTTCAGAAATGGCTGAGGCCATGGAAGTTACATTTTCCTTGTATTGTAAATTGACATATTCTAATACAGGAAATTGTTGATATTCCCTGTGGCTTCATCGTTTTCCCTCATCATGCCTTTGCATTTCCTGCGTTACTTTACCTGCCTGTTAGTTTGCTAAACTGTTTGCTGTTGTGGCTTCAAGATGGTAATCTGACGCTTAAATATCTGATGAATGTTTTATCATGAACAGAATTTGAAGCTTTACACTATTGGATGTTTCTTTCCTATATGCTCCTCAACGGTTATAGTTATTGACGCTGAGGCTTTCACCTGTGACTTCCTCTGGAGGATCCAGATGTTCTGTAGCACATAATTCCTCATAATATATCTGAGAGACTTTTTTTTTTTTAAAGAAAATGGATTATCAGAAATAGCTTCCTGTTAAAAAAAAAACTAAAGTAAAAATAATGATGATAATAATAATAATAAAGATCTTCTCTCAGACTTTGTAGCATCTTTATTCCTGATGTTCTTGTGATGTAAGATGCTGCCATAATGCGTAGCCGGAGAGAAAGTATCTTAAAGAAATACATTTTCATTCCCTGTTGTCACCAGTACTAATATCTTCATCTTTGTGTTCTTCTCCCGTAGTTACGATGAGTGCGTTGGCTTGACTCCCATCTACATACCTACAGATGACCCCCCTCCCTACTCCCTGTTCGACCCCTGCCAGCGAGGGCCAGAGCAGCAGGAGGAGGAGGAGCAGCCCTACAGCACCGGTCCGGATCCCTCTCCGCACCGCGGGGAGACCTCAGCCAGCGCCGGCTGGTTCTCCCCCTCCCCCTCCCTCTCGCCGCTGGGTCTGTGGGAGCGGGAGCGGCAACACATCGCATCCATCTCCTTCCCCCTGGAGGCGGCGCCACCTTATGAGTCGGTGTTGGCCGAGCAGGGACACCCCCTCCCCCTCGTGCCGTGTGACCTCTATAAACACCAGACGTCAGAGAGGGTGGTGGGGGGCGGCGGCGGCGGCGGCGGCGGCTCCCAGCAACCGGGGGCGAGCCACATCTTGTAGGACGGTTAATTTGTTTCCTTCACCTGCGCCGTCGGTCGTCCCCAGTTGAGGCAAGCAACACTTGTGACGCGGGGAGCAGCTGTGACACCAAACAATGGACACTAATGAGATGCACACGTCTTCTCCCACACAGTCGCTAACACCTGATGAGGCCGAACGTCGGCGCCTCAGCGGACCGACGTGCAGCCAGGACCACCCCCCCCCCCCTGCTTTCTGGACAGAAACAAAATCTGGGTTGCGTTGAACTGTAAAGTTTCTGAAATGACAAAACGTAACTTCCTGAAACAAAAAGGTTCGTCGTCCCACCGATGCTCTTTCGGGACGATGACTCCATCCAGTGTCAACACTATTTGTCTACTTCACGTCTTTTCCCCCATGTTTTGATTGTTATTCCTTGTACGAAATACTCACATTTATTCGTCATACTGTAGTGGACAGCGAAGCCGACTTCGTAGGGTGTTTGTAGGAGAAAGACTCTTTAGCAGTGTAGTTGAAGATATATACACACAAGCACACGAGAGAGCCCCCCCCCCCCCCCATTTATTTTAGTACGATCCTCACCTATCTATACATTTTCACGATGTTTTTGGAAGAAGGTATTCTTGGCTTTCTTCTGTTTCTTCGTGTTTGGTAGAATCCTTAACAACCAGCCACGTGTAAACATTTTCATCTAGTCCACTGTTGCTCCAATTGTCGTAACTCTTTTTTATCAAGGGCTCTGGTTTAAATATTAGCGCCCCAAATCCCGCCCCCCAGCAGCGAAATGTAGCTGGGAGCCATGATCCTCCCGACCAGGTAGGGTTGATGCTGCAACAGCGAAGTTTCACTCCAAACTGTACAGCTGAACGCACTCTTCACGGGATAGAAGTGGATTCGTGCATCTTTTTTTTTCCGCTCTCATGGAAGAATTATCTTGACCTTTCGCGAGTGCTTTCACCGCCCCCCCCCCCCCCCCCCCTTTGAACAAAGGAGGAAGCTTTGCACAAACATCGTCACAGTTACGACCCCGCATGAGCTTCGACTGGTTTGTGTTCGCTGAAAGAATTCATCAGAGGCAGAAGAATGTAGATACTGTTATCTTCGTCTATCTTGGTCTTTAAAATTTCATAAACAAAATCCATATATAATCATTGTATTGTATTTAAACACGAGGTAATGCCTTCAGAATTATGGGTTTCTGTCTGACTAACACCCCAAACAGAAAATGTTTACTTCTAGATGAGAAATATATATTTATTATGAGATCCTGGAGCTAGCTAGTTATTATTAGAACACGCACAGTGTCATAAATTAATTAGCATCATAGCTGCGGGGGCCCCACAGAGACCGCTTATGCTTAGGGCCCAGAATTGTGTGCTACACCCCTGACAGCAGCCGGCCACTAGGGGGCGATACAGACGATTTTGGCTTCACTATTGGGGAGCTGTCCATCATCATGTACAGTCCGAAAGAGTCTTTCTTCAAATGCGTTATCAAACGCATATTAGTGATCAAATGAATGCCTAAATATTTAGATTGGGAAGATTCACAAAAACAGTAAAGAGAAACTTCTACCGGCCGTACAAAGGTTTAGTTTGTTGGTACAGTAGATGAGGGTTTAAGTGTTTTGTGTCTGACTCTTGCGTCTCAGCTTCTCGTCTCGATTCAATTCAAACTGTAACCACGGACTTTTCTTCGCGTTTACCGAGAGTTTTCAGTCGCCTGGCCCTTGAATATTTAAGCACGACTATATGTACAAATGTCCGACACACCGGAGAAATACATCGTCTTACAGGCGGCACGTGTCCGATTCCAACGTTTACCCACAGTCCACTGCTGCCGATGAAATGACGTCACCTCAGAGCTTCCGGTATTTTACGTTTGCTTTCCCAGGAGCAGGAGGAGAAAGCCCTGGAGACACTAAGACCTGTAGACCCCACGTCGCCATTCATCACCAGTTATTGAAGTCTAGAAGTCACGTGACGGCTGTATGAGCTTTAATAACAATGCAAATGTTGTTTTTATAGTTTTAGAATAACTTGTCCCGGTTGGGTTTGTTTCCTCTAATTTACAAAATGTTCCTTGTGTGTGTTTTTAAAAAAAAAAGAAAAGAAAAGATGTGCCTATTAGCCCTCAGACTGTTAGCTTGAACCTTGTAGCCATAAAAATAACAGTAATAATCTCAATGCAATTGACGCGGTGCTTTGCGCTGTTAAAATGTCTGGTTATGTCATTAAGTCTTTCACCATTTGAACCACAGTTGAATACGTTTTGATTTTATTATGAGGGGGAACATGACACATCTTGACTGTTGCACGCTGTCGTCGTCCAGCGATCGGCTTCCTTTTGTCCCGTGGTTCAGTTTGGCAGCTCCAGTCCAGTTTTACCTGCACAATTCACAACCTTCAGTTTCGATTTTTTTTTCCGATTTTTACACAATTCAGAGTTCCGATGAACAGCTCCGTTGATTACATTGCGATGCATCAGCCATCTTTAAATCACGTTGTTTTTGTTTTTTTTAACCATGCTTCTCCTCCAGCTACTGTATGTCCACCTCTTCTTCTTCGTCTGTTTCTCTCTTCGTCTCGCTATTTTCTTTCTACCCCCTCCCTGACAGATTTAGGCTATAATTGATATTGTCATTGAAGCTGTCATTTCTCGAGCGGTAAGGTTTTTTTTTGTTGCATATAATGGATTATTTTAGAACTGACTGGCTGAAACGTAAAAATTTAGGTGACCCCTCTACGAATTAATTACTTGATGATAATTCTGTCTGTCAATTTTGGCCTATATATATTGTATTTATATGAAAAATAATAGAACAAAGCATCCACAAGAGAAATTGGAGAAAAAGGCACAAATTTATTTTCTGGAATGTGGAAACTGTTCAAAGTAACCAGGAAACTGACTGATTTCTAAAACATCAAAATATATTTTTTTTCTAGTATGAAGCTTTTGATTTGACTTTAAAACCTCCTCCTAACCCCAACAATGCCTCTGCCTATTTTAGATCTTTAGTAACTTTATCATTTAATTCAAAGTAAGTTTTTAAAAAGGCAAATACAAAGAAGATTCAATTTCTGCACCCTCAATATTTCAGATCAAATGATACGTTTTGTTTTTGAGGGAAAAAATATTGATATTCTACAGAATCTACAAAGAATCTAAAAAAATATTGTTCAAATTAAATCATGAAAACACCAATTTTCCCAAAAGTCCCACATTCGTCCACACTGCTCTTTTTTCTTGTCTTCATGGTGAAGTGATATGAATTCATGTCTTATGAGACAAATAGTTTTATAGATAAATCTCGCCCTCGTCATCCACCAGAGGGCGCTGCTGCAGACCAACAACACAACGTTCACGTTTCTTTTTTTATCACTCACCTGTTTTCTAATAATAATAAGACATTGGGCACAAGAAGCGAATATTCAATAAACGTGTGAACGTGGACACTGATGAGAGAGTGAGACATCCCCTCGGGTTGAGGAGTATTCGAAGGCTTTTATTAGATTAGAGGAAAAAGTTTAAAAAAAAATGTAAATGAAGAGTGTTCGGTATTACAGTATTATTGTCGTGTGTGACGACGAACGAGCATGACTCACGTATTTGCCCGTTGGTTGTTTTCCGGTCCAGCACATCTGTCCACATCTGTTTCCAGCTGGGATAGCGTCACTGTTTCGTAGGTGCAACCTCTGAGTAAATGTAATCGTCTTACATGTTTCACTCCCCATAGATTTTTTTTTTCTTAAGTCGTCTCTTTAAAAGACACCAGACCCTATATATATATATATATATATATATATATATATATTAGGAACAGTGGTTAATGATGTTTCCTCTTGTTCTGTATTGGAGATTTTGTTAAAGATTTTTTCTTCTGTAGAGGAGAGTGAATAAACATGAGCTCTTGTATCAAACGACATATTCTGCTTTTGTATTTAGATTTTGTTCAAATGTTTGAAAAATGTGTTCAAATCGTCCACAATGAATGGATGATACTACATGAAATCAGCGTTTAGTGTTTTCAAAAAAATAACTAATCTTGGTGTTTTTTTTGGAATGAATGTATAATTCTCAGTAAATGTGCAGTTTGAACTTGTGATTTTTAAATTCAGAATTTTTATTTTTTTTTCCAGTTACACCTTGGGGGTCCAGAAAAGCAAGTGAGTTCATATGAGGCATATTTATTATTTTTCTCTATATTTTTCTCTATAGGAAACTGTAACTGCACTCACTAATCCGTTATTCATTTACAATGTTTATTTTATGTTTTAGAACAAGTTTGCATCATGGAGGCCAAAAGGTCAGTTGACTAAGTTTAAATATGAGACAACAGGAAGTAGACAAACAAACAAACAACCAACCAACCTTCATGTCCATTCATATTCAAAATTGAATTTGCTGGGGAAAATAATGATCCACTATAATAATACTTTTCTCCGACGCACTCAGTTGAGTTTGATCCACGTGTCACTGTGAACAGATTTGTTCTTTTCCCCCCTTCACTCTTTTGCATTACGAACAGTGAGCGAGTTCATTTTTGAAAATTTCAAGTTCATCTTCAAACTGAACCGGGTGGATTCCTCGGATGCTTCAGACACACGGACACACCCGGCCTCCGACTCGTCGCTCCGGTTCTCACAGTCGGAGTCGTGACGGAGACTCACTGAGGTACAGGCGGCCGCTGAGGTGAGTTGTTATTCTTGACTCGAATCTCTCGCTGGACATTCTCTTATGATCAAATGATCGACTGAGTGTAATCTCTTGTACAAGATGAAGGTTCAGCTCGTGATCCTGCTCTTGGCTCTCGTGGTCCTGCTGCAAGTGACACGAAATGAGGCCTCTGACGGCGGTGATGACAGTCAGGGTATGTCTCTCTCTGTGTGTGTGTGTGTGTGTGTGTGTGTGTGTGGATTTGCTACTGACCTGCGTTTCCGCCCTTCGCAGTGATTCCAGAAGACGAGATGCTGAGGGAGATCTTTGCGGGTGATGCAGACGTCTCGGGGGAGGACACACCTGTCGGCGCCGGAGGTCAGTTTTTAGTCATGCGAGCCTTTTTCTGCCCCTGTATTTTTTACTTCCTGTATTTCGCGTTTCACTTCACGTGTCGCTGCTGCACCTCTGGATATTTTCAGACTTCATGCCTCCACTTATTTTCTTGTGATGGTACAAGCTGTGTGGATATGTGATTCTGACCTGGACACACACACACACACACACACACACACACACACACACACACATAATAACTTGTTTGTGGGAAAAGTAGTTACTACAACATAAAGTTTATGACAGAGTGAGCTTGGGTGAAGTTGGTCTCACAAAATTATCATAAACTGTCCATCAATCCCGACTTTCATGAATATGATTCTAATTACCTAAACTCACAGATTATCTGACTTTTACAACCTCGTCAGCTCGTGAAGATACATATCCGACCTGTAGCATTCAGATACAAAGAGTGACACATTTATGAATCCAGAATGTTATATTCTCAGCATGGCATCAAATCTTTTTTGTGAGAGTTTAATATAACGCTTTTTCAAGAGTGTGTTGTCGCTGCGTTGAGGTTACCCGTTAATATTTATCTATTTACTAAATGTTCAACATTTCTTCTGCAGGAGAAGACGTTCCCACATGACACTGGTTTGAAGACCTCGTCCTCGAAACTGTTTGAGCCAAGACATGTTGAATAAATAAAGATATTAAATAAATACATATCCCTGTGTCAATGTGGTTTAATGCTTGGACGAAGGGTGCAACAGTTTTGGAAAACTTCTGTACATGTGTGTATATAGAGTATGGTATTGTATTGCTAAGTTGTAGCCAAAGCATCATGATCGCCCCCTGGTGTCTGGCTGCTGCATTGCCCCGCCCCCTCCTTATAATTCTAAAGATGGTTTCTGTCTTACTGTACTACATTGATGTACGTTCAAGTGATCCTGTTTCTGGTAAGTTTTGTTTTTATTAGTTATTTGATGATATAAGAAATAGGGTTAAACATCATGATTGACAGCTGAGACTCGCGATTAATGTCGTGGCTTCATTTTTTATACCGCGAGAGAAAGTGGAGACACGTCGTCCATCTTTATATATATAAATTTGGTTTGGTTTCATATGCTTTTTGGAGCTCGACTTGACTTCAAAAGAAATTAGCTATATACAATTTTTTTCAAAACATTTTTTATATTTTAATTCACAAATCAATGAATGAAAAAACACATTTTGGAGGGAAGTCACAAATTCTAAAATTTTTAAGGAATCAAAAACTAAATTTTAACTGAACATTTAAATAAACTTGGAACTTTCCATAAATGTCCGCCTTATTATTCTTTTCAATTTTATTCGAATGTATGTAACATGGCTGTATCATTTCATATTTTTACATTTACTATTTACTCATAATGATACATGAAAGGAGTCCTGGGATATAAAAACTACCTTTCTCTATAATTATTATTGTTATTATTATTATTATTATTATTATTATTATTATTATTTCATAATCCCCTGAACTCCTCATGAATTTCACCACGTCGCCCTCTAGTGGCTCAGAAGTGCCGGTGCACGTGGAGGATGAATCCACAGAGAAAGTCCAAGTTGAATCTCAGTTCCCAGGTTTGTAAAAAAGTTTTCCTGCTGTTCGAGGAAACAAATATGGAAGATTTAATCTCAACTTCGACATGAAGTTTAAAGCCACGTGTCTCAGCTGCCATGTGATAATGTTCCACATATGTCAACAGTGTCTTGTCCCCCCCCCCCCCCCCCCCCCCCCCCCCCGGGTCCCCAACTGCCATGTGACCCGCGCCCCGGGCCCCGTGCAGCCGGAACGACACCCGTCATTCGTGGCCTGCTTGTGCGTAAAGGACACCTCCACTCCGTCCTTCGTCTCTCCACAACACGTCGACTCTTTTTAATCCCCCCCGGTGGTCTCACCTCCTCCTCTTAAACTCAGGCACCCCGGAGTCCGTTTTGCAGATCGAAGAGCCGGGGAACCGGGGCGCTGTGAACCGGGGAGGGAGCACCGGCACCATGCGCTCCTTGGCGGGACTCGGTGCCATCGTGGCGGCGGCGAGCGTCTACCTCTACCTGCTGTCGAGCCACCTTCCCCCGGGACACAGGCGGCCGCACGCGGGGGAGGACGAGGGGCAGGACGAGGGGGTCCGGGAGTACAGGTGAGGACACACCTGTACCTTTACAAAGAATAATAAAGTGAACCACACTTTAATATATTATTTTTCTAAGAACAAATGTGTGAGTTGGGGATTATTACACAGATTATTTGAGTCACTGACAAACAGGTCACAAGTTCAAGCAGTGGCATGTTTACTTTAGTTTATTTAGTTTTTATATTAAAAATGATTATTAATATTTTTAATTTAAAAAACATAAATAAATAAAAAGTGGATACATATTTACTGTCGTAAGAGCCTCACTGATTAGGTGAGTTTATATTAACTATCATAGGCAATTATTCATTAGTCATTCTTTTAAAATTTTGGTTAATATCGCAAAAAATAAGTCGACTACATCAGTTGATTGACAGAAGATTATTTTGACTTTAACTATTTTGATACTTGGTTTATTGATTTAGACATTTCATTGAATTTACGCTTCTGCATTGTGAATATTTGCTACTTTCCTTTGTTTAGCATGACATTAGTGTCTTATATCATATTTAATAATCATGTTGAATATTATGTCTATTAATTTAGACTCATTATCTTTGGCATTAGGACTGTTGATAGGGGGGGAAATATACCTTTTTTTTCTAATTGTGGTAGAGGAATTCATTTTTCTTTCTGATATGGACATTTGACAAAATAATCGATTGAGTACATTAATTTATAAAGATATTAATGTTTAGTTGAAGTGACTCTGAGGTTTCTGGTGCCGGGGTTTTTCCCAAACATGACATCATCATCGTCCACAGCAGGTGGCCAGGAAACTGAATTTCCTACAGCCTTGATTAGGAAACTTTTCTTTTTCTTTTTCCAAAACATGTGATGTTGTTTGGTGGGTGAGAGGCAGCCTATGATTATGTTTGTCCTTATTATTTATTCGTCTATGGCAGATAGAATATAAAGAAAAGAAAGAATGAAAATGCTCATCACAATTTCCCAGGCGCCAAAATATTGTCTCCATATTTCTTTAACTTTTTTTTGTCTGACCAAAAGTCCAAAATCCAAGTGGATTTCATTCAATGGCGTGTTGATACATTAGAGGAAAAATAATAAAACATAATTTAATTTACCAGATTTGAATGCTTGTGTTGTTTTATCCCTTGAATCATTCCGTGATCCCTCTTATCTATTTCGAGACCCTTGGGGGGTTTCCCAGACAACCGTCAGCAGTGTTTACCTGCCTCCCCCCCAGTGCATGCTGGGATAGACGCCATGCGAGGGCGATGAATGAATGATGGAACTGATTTCTTTACAGAACTTTACTATCATGAGTTTTGACTAAGTTCTATTCAAAAATATTTCTGACATTTAAGTTTTTTCTACACCAATGCAGTTTGTAGGTTTTTAAAAATGTCATATCATAAATTTGAATTAATTTGAAATGAGTAAACATCTCTATGTGCGTGTTCTTACTCGTAGTGATTCATCACAATCCCAATAATACTAGTCACGATAAGAATATTGTCAGTATAGCAGTAAAATATGAAATATTAATTTTAGTTCTCTCGTCTCTTTCCAATCGTCTCAGCAAACTTTGGACCGATCATGTTACTCCTCGGAGTGTGTGTGTGTGTGTGTGTGTGTGTGTCGTGTGTGTGTGTGTGTGTCGTGTGTGTGTCGTGTAAGTGGTATTTTGCTATGTGCCAGACATTTGA